>NC_042957.1:46755975-47033475 GCF_901001165.1 Salmo trutta
GAAGAGCCAAAGGTCCTGAAAAAACGGTTGTTATCAGGGCTTCAAAGTCACGACCCCTTGATATTCCTGGCCTTGTGTGGAGATCTAACGTCACTCAGAAATACACACGCGTCACAAACACACATCTAGTGACTGAACCAGTTCCACGGCCCTGACCCTATTCACCCATAGCCATACGCAGCACTGCCAACAGAGCACATTGAGCTCTCCTGATGGGATGACTGACTGCTGGAAAAGACCCGTGTTCGGGTTGATTTGACCCTCTCTTTCTCTTCCTTTCTGTCCATCTGTTCATCTCTGCAAGCCTGGGTCTGCTTCTCTCCCTCTAACCATATTCACAACAGCACTATCCTTCTTAGTCTCACACCCCCCCCCCCCCCCCCTCTCGACAGCAGGCTGATCTGTGGCCTGAGGGTTCAGAGGGGGGCCGAGGGAGGGAGGCTGGAGGGATAGAGGAAGGAGCATGAAAGGAGGGAGAGAGCGAAGGGAGGGAGGGGTGGATGAGAGCAACGCCAGGGAGTGAGGCAATGATCTGGCCGTTCCTGCTGTCAAGGGAAGGCAAAAGAGAGAGGGAGGAAGAAAGAGAAAGACAGTCCATATTAACATGGCTCTGGGGTATTCTCTATTCAGCCATCCCCTTTTCCTGTCTTTCTTTCACTAAACATTCTCCACTACTTGCCTACACACACACATAAGTCAGCCCACTGAAGCCGACACACAGCAAACATACAACCATTCAAACACACAGTAAATCGTGGTGTGTCCCTGTGGTGGAAAAAGGGCATTACGGCTGGGGGTATCCACCAGGTCCCTGTGTGTTCTACGGTGATACAGGCTGGGGGTATCCACCAGGTCCCTGTGTGTTCTACGGCGATACAGGCTGGGGGTATCCACCAGGTCCCTGTGTGTTCTACGGCGATACAGGCTGGGGGTATCCACCAGGTCCCTGTGTGTTCTACGGCGATACAGGCTGGGGGTATCCACCAGGTCCCTGTGTGTTCTACGGCGATACAGGCTGGGGGTATCCACCAGGTCCCTGTGTGTTCTACGGCGATACAGGCTGGGGGTATCCACCAGGTCCCTGTGTGTTCTACGGTGATACAGGCTGGGGGTATCCACCAGGTCCATGTGTGTTCTACAGTGATACAGGCTGGGGGTATCCACCAGGTCCATGTGTGTTCTACGGTGATACAGGCTGGGGGTATGCACCAGGTCCCTGTGTGTTCTACGGTGATACAGGCTGGGGGTATCCACCAGGTCCCTGTGTGTTCTACGGTGATACAGGCTGGGGGTATCCACCAGGTCCCTGTGTGTTCTACGGTGATACAGGCTGGGGGTATCCACCAGGTCCCTGTGTGTTCTACGGTGATACAGGCTGGGGGTATCCACCAGGTCCCTGTGTGTTCTACGGCGATACAGGCTGGGGGTATCCACCAGGTCCCTGTGTGTTCTACGGCGATAGAGGCTGGGGGTATCCACCAGGTCCCTGTGTGTTCTACGGCGATACAGGCTGGGGGTATCCACCAGGTCCCTGTGTGTTCTACGGCGATACAGGCTGGGGGTATCCACCAGGTCCCTGTGTGTTCTACGGCGATACAGGCTGGGGGTATCCACCAGGTCCCTGTGTGTTCTACGGCGATACAGGCCGGGGGTATCCACCAGGTCCCTGTGTGTTCTACGGTGATACAGGCCGGGGGTATCCACCAGGTCCCTGTGTGTTCTACGGTGATACAGGCTGGGGGTATCCACCAGGTCCCTGTGTGTTCTACGGTGATACAGGCTGGGGGTATCCACCAGGTCCCTGTGTGTTCTACAGCGATACAGGCTGGGGGTATCCACCAGGTCCCTGTGTGTTCTACGGTGATACAGGCTGGGGGTATCCACCAGGTCCCTGTGTGTTCTACAGTGATACAGGCTGGGGGTATCCACCAGGTCCCTGTGTGTTCTACAGTGATACAGGCTGGGGGGAAATAAAATCATGCAGCACACTACTAATTATTATAATATTATAATATTGATATAGCACACTATAAATCATCTTCTCTCCTCGCTGTCCGGAGAGGGTCCGGAGAGGGTCAGGATGTCCACCATGACAGCCGCAGATACACATTAAAACACTATGGAACAGTGAAGACAACCACAGTGACGAGGGGAGGATTGTAGAACAAGGAGTGTTTCCAGAACATATAGCAGGGTTTCCTGGATGCAGTTAATCCACTACAGGACAAAAGCATTTGGCTTAAATCCATGACCCCCCCATTCGCTCCGATACCTTTTCAGAATTCTAGTCTGGTCTGGTGTGTTCTCACACTGGCCTTTACGGACGGACCACCCAGGGCTGTGTGTGTGTGAAGCTGCTGACCAGCAGAGCCGGGCTGAGGCAGACAAAGGAGTGGGCTCATTCTGGACACCGGCCCTGAGCCCTGGTCAATGGAGCTCTGATCCAGAGCCAGCCAGCAACACTGGGCCAAACCTATACCCCAAACACACAGGCCCAGTCAGAGAGATAGGACCCACTGGCGGATGCATCGTCTTCGCCTCTCCCTCTCTGTGGCTCTGCCATGTCAAATCGCTGACTGTTCAAACATAACTTCCCACACGGTGGTTTCCATTTCCACTAAATCTAGGCCTCAGCTTTTTCCAGATGCGGTGGCCATTTTTAGTCTGTCCACCTGTCTAAATATTCATCCCAATCTGATGTCTCAACTCCAGTCTCTCTCCGTTACCATACTCTCTACATTCCCTAGGGGCATCACCCCTAATCTGTAATCCTAATGTGTGTTATGGAGAAGCGATGGATAAACAAATGGAACAGAGGGAGAGCCAATAGAGGAGCGCGTGTCTGCGGGTGCTAATGCCTTCAAGCGGAGGGGTAAAGGTGAGCTGAACGGCAGCAGAGGACTTTGATCCGGTGTTTACCTGGGTAAACTCAATATTGACCTTGGGTGAATTCCAGCTCCATAGAGAACAGGCTTGGACTGCAGCCGTGTCCAAAAATAATACCGGCATTCACCAGACCTGCTAAACCACATTCCACCAGGTCAGGACTACCCCCCCCCGTGACCGTCTCTGGGGCTAACACACTACTGAGAGAGACCAGGAGAGATTCATTTAGAACGAGATGAGACGGTCAGACTCCAGAAAAACCTGTCCGGGGCCTGGGTCGGTGCTGAGAGGTAGGATCTGGCAGTCCGTAAGAGACCCAGGACACTGCAGACACGGAGGCAGAGAAAAAAAAAAATCAAATCCTGTAAAAAGCAGGACTGTCTCCCTGAATCAGCACAGCTCCGGGGTCCAGGGCTACATGTTGTAAACGTGCTCAGGCAGCCTAACGATCCCTCAGACTGTGGCCCAGACCCCGGCCAGTATGGACAGATCCCAGGCTATAGGAGGCACTCCTGACACATTGTCTGGCTGTGTGCACATCCGATAGGGACACTACTAGACTCACAAGGTTTTCAGTCTCACACACACACAGTGTGTGTTGCCTCAGTGAGCCCACATCTGGCTGCCACTAACTCAGGGTTTCCCAAACTGGGTCCCCAGGACCCTAAGGGGGTGCACACGTTTGGGTTTTTGCCCTAGCACTACACAGCTGACTCCAATAAAAAAAAAAAAAAATCAACCAATCATCAAGCGTTGATCATTTGAAATCAGCCGCGTTGCGCTCGGGCGAAAACCAAAACGCGCACCGAGTTTGGGAAACGCTACACTAACTCATTGAAGCCCACGGTTAATTATTGACCTACTTGATGCAGTCGCTTTTACCACAGTCAACCTCTTCTTTTGGCCAGCGGGAAAACCACAGCACTCGCTAAAGTATACACTTAACACTCATCCACAGACCACTTGTGGTGTGCGTGTGTGTGTGTGGATCTGCTGTAGTGTGCTTAAACAGAGGCACCAAACCATTCTGAAATCCCTGACTGTGGAGAGCTGGAGACAGACTCAGAGCATTTTGGTAGAATGTCGACTCGCATGTTTCTGGACAGGAAGCACACACACCCAGCTTGAACTGTACATTTACACTTCGTCTGAACGGTCCCTTTTCCACAGTCTCCTCCATCTCACACACAGAGAACAGGAGAATCAAAAATCGCTCTGTACTCCTATTAATAGAGCCATAGTATTGAGAGCAACGGGTGTCCCAGTTCCATAGACACACATACAGAGCACAGAACCTCAGGTGACTTGACTCCACCATGGACCCTGATCGGAGTCACAAATGGAGGCGACTGGCTGGAGAAAGAAAAAGAAAAAAAACTCAGACAACATGAATCAGCTGTTAAATATAATCCCTCCGCATTTTGCCAGCCCGTTTAAAAATGGCCTAATCTCATTTCAGTGGGAAACCATTTCTAAACACTACCAGTGAATTACATGACTTGTTTGTCTGATCAGACAGTATCAGAAAGGCCTATTTGAATAAGATCAACTGACAGATCAGTGTTAGTCGTTGACGCCGTGTATTTGAATGAGCCTGTTATGAACAGTGTATGTAGAACGGTCCAGTCAGTGCTGACAGGCGGTAGGCAGACTAGCGTGCAGAGAGTTGGCACTGTTGATCCTGATGAGATAGCCAAGAGGGGGCTATTTGGGGAGGGGGGGGTTTGCATATGTTTTTTTTGCAGAGCAACAGTACATGATGAGGCTTGTTCCTGTGGGGGTGTGACTGCATCAGCCAAGATGATGGTGAGCGGGGGGAGTGGACATGATTCAGCTACAGGGGAGGAGTCGGGTTTGACCTCTCAGCTTCTCTTAAAACGATGGTGGTGGTATCTCTGTTGGTTCAGAGTCAGATTGCATTCTGACCTTTGACCTAACTAAGACTGTGTGCGATGCAGGGATGTTTCTGGATCAAAAGGGGTTTAAGGTGGTGGGTGTGTCAGGGGGGTGTAGAAGATTGTTGAGCCCCCCCCCCCAATTACATTTTAGAGGTTCCCCATCTTGGCGGCGTACAACTTAATTTAGCATTCTAAGCAAATTTCCTGAAATTCTACACATTTCCAATTATATAGGTCCATAATCTTTTCTACATACTTTATATAATTTACTTTTACTCGTTTCAGTTTACACTGAAAGCGTTTTCCCCAAAGTAATTACATTTTTTAAACAGTTTGAACTTAGATAACCCAAGAAAAAAAAAATGACCCAACCCAAGGATTGCAATGGCCGAAAAATCCCAGTCATACTATACACTGGGCATTACAGACGAGGCACTCCTCTCTGTTCCTGAAAGGTCATATCATAAGTGTTTGCTTGATAGAACACAGAGCATCAGACAGCTGTGCTGGAGCCACAAAAAAAATCTTGATCTTATCCTCCAGGGCTCTATTTTATAACATCTGGAATGTGATTAGACCTAACCATAACCAAAAAAAAAAAAATATATATATATATATATATATATTTTTTTTTTAAATGTATGAAAAGGTACACAATTTGATCATCTAAAAACGCACCTTGAAGGAACCTCACTGATGAGGTGAGCCTTGCTTCGCCTGTTTACGCATGCTTTATATGGCTGCATTTTGTCCAGTCTTGTTATTTTGAATCCTCTGCCCTGCATTTAAGCAGAGAAAAATAAGCTACGGCTTGTATCTAGAAAAACTGAAAGTCCTAAACCAAAAATCCAAGGCTGTGACTTTTTATGATCTTTTTAAAAAGCGTTTATCGAGTTAGCTTATCGCTGCGTTCTGACATGTTACCTTGCATGTTAAGAGCCGATATTTGAGCCGGGACAGGAGACAGACCTTTTGTTTTGTTCTTCTTTAGGACCTTATGTGCTCGCTTCCCCTCCCTGAACCTGCCCCTCTTCCAGAGTTGAGGAAGATCACAGGTTTCTCTCTCTCCCTACTCTACGTGTGTGTGTGTTGGGGGGGGGGGGGTCTGCTTTACAAAGAGGAGAGGAACTCATCTGTGAGCTTCTTCCCTGCTAGGCCTTCACTCTACTTCCTGGCACACCGCCTGGGCTGCTCTCACACATTTGAAGCCACAGAGCAGACGTATAGTGGTATGTATGTCACAATGAAATATTGATAAAGCATGCAAGAGTCCTTGCAGAACGGGTTGCGGATCGGGGAAGAGAACGTCCATCGAAATAAAACAAAAAGTATAGGTACGAGTGACGGACACACGCAAAGGCACAGGGTAGAAAACACATACTGAGCACCTGTATAGAATCTCCCACACAGGAAGTCATTCCATCAATATAACAGAGACTCTCAGAACACAGAAACACATCATCTGTCTAGTACTTGCACACAGTCAAACAAATGCAGTCTTTCAAATAGGAATACACGCACACGGCCATGTTTCCAGGCTTGGTTAAACCAGTTTTGCATAGTGTGTACAGTCGGCACTCCGGTTATGAATAACCTACTATCTGGCAAAATCCCACCTCCTGCAGTTAACATAACCCTTTCAGCGAGGCTCCAGGTCCTCAACAGCACTCATCTGCTTCGATAGCTAGGAGGACTCTGAAGCATAGTACTGCATTACTAACAGGCAACGTCCACATATTGAAAGCAAGACAGATGAGTATGCCTACTCGCTTTAGTCTCACATAACATTCTTCCTGTCTTTACACCTCATCCTCAGGTGCCCCCTCCTCCTGCAGATCCCAGCCCTGTCCCACTATCATGAAATGCAGGGCGGCAGACAAACAAGAGTCTGTGGCCCAGCTTCTCCACAGCACAGCCCCATACATTACACCAGAAGACAGTTTGTCAGGTAAGCAAGTATTCAGCGGTCACCAAGGGAACCGCAAGCTGCAGCCATGACTACATTCACCTGAACCAGACTGGGGGAAAAACTGCCGCCCTTCGCGGCCGGCCTCGTCTGGTTTAAACAAACGAGAAGGGCAGCCGGTGCCCAGGAGGGGAATAGGGAGGTTGTTTTCGTGTGTCTGAGGAGGAGAGCGCTGATGCGGAATAGCAGCTAAGACAGACAGACGCTCCCCGGGCTCAGAGTAGCAGGCTCTGCTCCTGTGTGTAGCGCAGAGGGGGAGACAGGCAGCACAGCAGGCCTCTGACAGAGCACATTTTTATGGGAGTGTCTGTCTGCCGGAATGTGCGCTGCTTTCGGCACGATTTTCCAGAGAACACGGTTGCGGTTCTGCTTGTGTTCAGTTCACCTGATTTCTAGCCTCAACACCTAGAAATAGTTTACACGAATGTGTATGTTTTATTTTGGGATCTACATTTCAATCCAAGGCAAGGGTTGTCAATTTCATCTACATGATGGACAACAATAACAAGGGCCTTCTTCTGGCACAACAGGGAGTATGACGAGATCAAACCCATGGGCGTGCAGTGTAGACAAGTATTGGCATCTCTGATAATGTGCTATATCGTCTCTCACCAGACGCTCCATCTATCGACCCAAATAGTTAACACCCACTTACGGCGATTGGCTCCACAAGGCCTTCCCAATGCCCATTAGACAAATTATAAGCTTGCCCCCGGCATCACTAGACTAGAGTGTGTAGGAAATGTCAATGCATCCTTCTCTCGCCACAAAAGGTGACCCCGCCCACATCCTCCACTAGAGTAATGCAATGTGCTCAGCGCGCTCTGGCAGCAAAAGTAACAGACCTTCAAATTACAAGAAGAGGGACCACGTGAGAATATTTGATTATTATAGCCTTGGTCTATCCGGTGGGCAAAAAAAAGCGGGGACAGGGATTGTGTGGTTCAGCCTGATTGACGTGCCATAAAGGTAGTGTCGTTTCAGTTGGCAGCAGAACAACACGCTGCAGAACGTGTTACTGCAGTACTGAGTGGCAAGAGACTATACAGACAAGACTACGATAGTACAGTGACTGTTTTCTAATACACTCGCTAGCCTACGCATGCACACAAAGCCCACACAGATGGATGTTGTGATAGACAAAAAAAAGTTAATTTCACTGAACTTGTGAAGCATGGCTCTGTTCCCTTGGAGTTTTCAATCTTACACACCCTGATAGATTACACTTCCTTATCCGGGGTAGCTTGTGTGAGCTGCTAGCAAACACTGGATTTTGATAAGGCACTCTATTGCAACTGAACAACCCCAAATTATTGTTTCAACTTGGAAACAGCATCCTGAAAAACCAAGATGCTTAGCTTGAGTCAAATTGACACTGATTTAAATTACACAATGAAGTTTTGGCTATAAAATTGGCGATGGTAGAGCATCACACATGTTAATTTCTGGATTTGGGGAGAACTGAAACTAACATTAGCTAAATAACTTTAAGCACGAATATACTAATTAATCTCTTCATCTAGCTTGGTAACGTTACATTAACCGAAATCCTCAATTTGGACTAACCTAGTAAGGTAGATTTTACAATGCAATGTTGTAGAAGTTAATCTTTAGTGACCAGCAAACAAGTTAATCATAATTGATCGTTGTATGCCATCAATCACAATCTGATAGTGACTGCTCTGATGTTCTGCTGATGGAAATGCTAACCACATTCCTGTCTTTGATAACGTTAGCTTGCTAGCCTTACGTTAACGCAGCAAGCTAAAACTGGCTGGTTTGTGGTGAAAACAGGAAACGCTTCGTTCAAGAATTCAAATCTGTGAAAATCCAACGTGGCAAATGTAAAATTAAAAATCAGATAATTTAAACGACTGGTTAGCTAGCAAACCTAATTAGTTAGCTAGCTAAACGTTCAACAAATCAAAGAGCAAGCTAGCTAACGTTACTAGTCTTTCACAATCACATCCACACAGACAGGTAACGTGCTATCTAGCGAATGTTAGTTAGCCTACCTGCCCGGGCATCACAAATCATTAACAAACACGCTAAAGAAAATTGTATTGATAATGGAATGTATAATACACAAACAGGAGCAGGTGACTGCGAATTCAAATGCTTGGTTGCAAATGTTTTTTTCCTTACCTTGTCCAGACAATTCACTTTTTCCGTCGGGTACACGATTGTGCCACATCTGCCACACGACGGATTCATGTTTGAGGAATGCTGTTTAAATTAGACGATAAAAAAAATAACTGTCAACTAAACGTGTTCTTCCCAAACAATACGGGTCGAGTTTGACGGCTGGATTTATCAAATCCCGGAGATTGTTGTCGTTCTAATCGCACAGCTGGCTGTCAGCACACGAACCAGACACGTAAAGCGCGGGCACGGCGCCTCTCTTTCCAATGCCGCGCTCCCGAGGAGAAAGGAAAGGAGGCGGTCCCACAAGGAGACGCTTGATTTCAAAGGCGGCGTTTAGAATTGGATAAATCCTGTGATCAGATATCAATCTATGGAGATCGATCAGCGTATACTAGATTTGATACTTAAATCCAACACAAATAGCGATACTCAAGGCTTTTAAGTTGGTTGATTCCATGGAATGCGGAACTAGGTTTTTCACACCACCGTCACTTGTCATCACCAGTTACCACAGCCACAAAGTCATAAACCCCGCCCATTTCTGCATTTTATCTTCTTGAAATGTGATTTTAAATCTAAATCTAACCCCAACCTTAACCCTCAACTTAACCACACTGCCAAACTTATGTCTAACCCTAATATTAAATTAAGACCAAAAAGCAAATGTGTGTTTTTATGAGTTTCTTCGATAGAACCAATTTTTACTTTGTGGCTGTGCTATCTAGTGGAAACCACCATTACCGTGGAACAAGCGCACGACAAAATCGTGTACATGACATATAGAAAAGGTATCTAGAATACACGGCAACGCTTTTTATTCCATATGATGATCATGACATCTACTACAATCTGTATGTAGGCTACTGTGAAGGCTACTGTGAAGGCTACTGTGAAGTTACAAATAAATTTGGTTTGGGTGACATCTGCTGTCGTAAATCAGAATTGGTTTCACTGGTCAGGGTGCAGAAATTATAGGCCCACTATAATTTTCTACTTTTCTGGTTGACATTACAACTAAACAGTATTCATTCAAATGCCTTTATTCTTTGAAAGTACTGTATTTCAAAACATGATCCTCAATCTGGGTTTAATTTATAAGGTCAAAGTCTTCTTTGAAGAGCACTCTGCTGTTTTGAAGGCATTGAATTGCCTATGATCAATTTATGAAATACATTCTTGGCATATACAGTACCAGTCAAAAGTTTGGACACACCAACTCATTCAACAGTTTTTCTTTACATTTGCTATTTTCTACATTGTAGAATAATAGTGAAGACATCAAAACTATGAAATAACACATATGGAATCATGTGGTAACCAAAAAAGTGTTAAACAAATCAAAATATATTTTATATTTGAGATTCTTCAAAGTAGCCACCCTTTGCCTTGATGGCAGTTTTGCACACTCTTGGCATTCTCTCAACCAGCTGTGTGTGTAGCTCTAAGCTCACTCCTTCCTCTCCTACAAACTCATTTTTATCTGTTCATCATCCAGTTGCTCTTCAGTCCGGTCAGCACTGGCCAGCTTCCATGATTCCCTCCTTCTCATGACCTTCGACCTCCACCTCTGCATAGCCGGAGTGGAATTCCTGCTTCCTGAACTTCATGGATGGCCAGTAGCTGTTGCGTCGCTATTGAAATAAGATCATACAGTTCATTGTTTTTAAAAGGTTAAAGAGAATTGGAGGAGAAGTCTACATTTAACAGGACAGAGCTTGGTTGAATGTGAGCCCTGATTGTGTTACTAACCTGTAAGAAGTAGGGGGGTGAAGCAGCAGAAGGATGAGAGTTGATGTAAAGAGTCAGAAGTGTCAGAGCCAGCAGTAGCACCAATGCAGCTACTACACCTGCTATAACTCCTGTGTGAGCTGACCCGTCGAGGTGTCTCGGGGGGGCTGTCTTCACGTCTAACCAGCAAAGAGAGACAATGTACAATCAAAATCCTGTAACATGGCTCCATACACACAATTCAAAGTGAATCAAGATCCACCCACCTTCACCATTGTATAGAATCACACGTTTGGTGTCATCTGGAGGAAGCTCAAATGTAGGATCAGTTTGAATATTGAGCAATTAGGACTCAAACTGCTTCCATTGTTATTTTCCTGAACTTAATTTCTGTGCAATTTCTTTGCATGTTCTAAGAATACTCAGATTACTGTAGGCACTGGCTAAAGACAGACACTGAGCACTAGAGCATTACTATGCAGGTTCTTCTAGCTCTGTTTAACGCTGCTGCATGCACAGTTGAACTCTGATACTCCGATATAAACCCTCCCAGGCACACTCATTTACAGACTTGACTTACTCTCCGTGGCAGGGCCTTCTAGTAGGGGCTCCAGGGGAGTGGTGACCTCAGAGTCTGAGGGAACTGAAGGGTCAATGGAGCTGTCTGGTCTCCCCATGGAATAATCCTCACATGTGACATCTTTGGCCTGTCCATATAATGGATGGGAATTGTGGTTTTAACAGAGGAAGCTGAGACTGTGATTTACATTTGATGTACAGTGCATGTAAAGTATGTGAACGTTCATTGACATTGTCCAATTCTACCTCTTCTGAACAGGCGTAGTCCAGCCACTCCTGCCTGTGTCTGTCCATTCCGTCTGAGCACCTGAAACAGACACAGATGTCAAACACAAAGAAACAAGGACTCCTTTATTCAGATAGTGACCTACACTCCTCTCCTGCTCACCTCTGGAGGATGTTGCACCAGGTACAGCCAGAGGTTAGGTTGGACGAGAGGCAGAGTTCACAGCTGTCATGCTGCAGACAGGCTGGACAGAGGGAGGGAGAGACAGAGAGACCTGGGTTTTGATTCTGCAGCGACACGATTGGCGTCGGCATTAACATTATACTAAGCTGTGCCTGTGACTGGTTATTGAGGATGAAATGTCTGAGAGGCCTGTATGAGGGATAGAGATTAGCTGCTTACTAGGCAATGCAGTGAACTCAAAGGCAGAGTTGTTGGTGATCTTAGTTGTATCGATGTCCACCCGATGGTACTCGTAGAGCCGACGTTGGGCATCTATGTGAGAGATATCATTTCAGATCATTTTAGCAAAAGCCTTTGACATCAAAGATTTGCCAACCTGGATAACTGTGGGTTAGGGTTAGGGAACCCTTTGGTGCTAACCTGAGGATTGAGGGGATGGCAGGTTTACCATGAATGCATCTGACAACCCTGCCTTCACTTGGTGCTCAGCAGAACTTATCACCTCCACTGGCAAAGGTATCTGAAAGAGCAAGATTGACAGGTAGAGAAAAAATGGACAGAGAAACAGAAAAGTGTGACTGTTTTAAGATGGAATACATTAAAATCAAAGACGTGTTGAACAAGGTTCATTAGTGTGCATGTTGTAAGTCTCTCTCACATCTCTGTAGCTGAAGGTGATGGTCCCTGTGAGGTGCAGGGCAGCCTGGAAGGTGTATGCCCCCTCTGCTTCCCTCCCGTGGAGTCTCACCCGCTCCCACTGCACCACAAACACCTCACCTGTGGTCAGTACAGGACAGGTCACACAGAGGTCAACCAAGGGTCAAAAGTCAAATAACAAGCGTTGTCTGAATGTTACTCTATGGCTCACCATTGTCCAGGTACTGCACAATAGACTCCTTGGAGAAGCTGGGGTCAAAGTTGGCCATGAGGGGGGCGATGTACTGTGTTGCTGTCAGCATGCGGTGTGTGACCTCTCCCATGAAAATAAACCCTGGGGAAGGTCAGAGGTCAGGGTTCTATAGAGATGCATGGCAAGTGGCAACTGGTAGTTACAATAGTTCGTTCCTTCTAGGCTTAACGTAAGTAACAAGCAGGGAGTAGAAAGGAAGCATTATGATAAGTGGCTCCATCTGAGTTTGAACAACTTGCCATGTGTCGGAAGAATAATGAAATGTACCTCCTGTTGCTATGGTAATCTGCCTCAAATAATGTCCGTAGAAGGGGAAGTCAAATGAGAGGGCGACCTTCTGGAATACGAGGAAGAGAGGGAGGGAGGGAAATGAAATGTGCGTGCACGTGCGTGCGCGTGTGTGTGTGTGTCTGTGTGTATGACTCACCGCAGCTTGTCTGTGTGTGTTGGACAAAATGCCATGCATTCTGACTTGGCCATGCTCTAGGTCGTTTAGATCTACCCAGAGTTCATCTGTGCGCTGATCATCAGGGCCAAAACTACGCCATGAGTAATACCTACCAGCGTTCTCCTGTTATAAAAACAGTAGAGGTGAGTGCAAGAGGAGAAGTTGAGGGAGAGATAGAATAATGGTGTGAGAAAGGGTGGAGAGGAGATGTTATAATGAACAACAGGGTTAACAGGGAAAGCAACATTTGAATGCAGGCCCACATAAACAAAGAAACACACACTCTACATTGAGTGCCAGTCTCCAGTTTATTACATAGTAGTATAACAAGAGAGGGATACTAAATATAAAGAATGCAGGGTGCATACTAAATAAGTTAAGGGGATACGCTTTTAGAAACCTTAGGATATCCTTGAATGTCTTGGACTGTAAATTTCAGCCCCAAGGTTGAAATGATTCACTGCAATTTGATTTGATCTACATTGTTCAACTCTTTTCAATATACCCTCTGCAGTCTAATGCGGTTCAACATTGATTTGTTTTGTCTAAGGCCAGCAGGGAGCAGTATTCTACCACCACAACTGGAACAAGCGAATCTCGCGTTGACATACTGTATGTACATATCTTGCCCACACTAGTGTGTTGTTGGACCACTGCCCCAGCGCCACTCACCACTAAGTGTGTCATGTTGTCTGGTAGGGTGTCAATGGTCAGTCCTCCTCCCAGTACTTCCCTGGCCACCCTGGCGTAACCCAGCCACGGCTCTCTGGGGGTTCTGTGTGATGGCTTCTCATGCTGCTGTCCATTCACATGATACCGCATCTCTGTCCAAAACACAGTGAGCCAGTGACACAGATCAAGTCAGTGTCAGTCAGAAGATTCCACTCGGTCAAATTATAAACAAATCAAGCATTTGCTTTAGGCAGTGTTGGGGAAGTTTCTCTGAAAATATTTAACCAAGCAACCAATTACTTCTCACTGGTAGAAGTTAAGCTACACTCAAACTAGCCTTAAGAAAAATATACTTTGTGAAAAATCGCTCTGGAGTCAGAGGTCAACAGAATGTGTAATTTAGCCCATTAACACAAATCAGTTTAAAGTGAGAATTAGGCAGGTCTAATGCTGAAAAAAGAAAGGACATTCTTGCCTACATCACCCAGATTTTCTTTTTGCAAAAAAGTAGTGTGTATTTCAGTAGTTAGCTACACCCATGGCAGAAAAAAAGTAATTAACTTCTGAAAACACGACCAAGATTAGAATTAGGTTCAACTACCACAAAGCTACTGCAAAATGTAGTTAAATTACTAGTTGAACTACATGTAGTTCACTACTCCCCAACACTGGCTTTAGGTCACTGCATAGCCCTGAAGCAAGTGTGTATTTCTCAATGCAATGGTTTGGATATTGCTTCCCCCCCCCACTGGACATTTTGTTTAGTTGCATCTGGTTGGTTTTCTGCTAAAGTACTTTGAGCAGGGGGCGGGAAGCAGGGAGTGTTTTTGTTCGGTTTGGGACATTTCTCAGTGCAGTACAGATGCTGTCATTTTTGTTTTTGTTTGTTTATTCTGGCCCTGCATGGCAATTGCTTGTGAGTTATTGAGATGGTTAGTTGCCAGTTCATCTAGATAAGTCAGGAGGTGTTTGAGATGAGTGGTGCTGGAGATGTTGTTGTCTGTGCTAGCTACATTCCATTACTAATTCTGCTGGCCTTTCGCCATCCAGTGTCATAAGATGCTGGCTAGCAACGTTTGCAACATCCAAGCCTTCTCGTTTATGTCAGCAGTGTTGTGTTTTATGTGCACAGAACATTGTACGTGCATTCTATCTTTTATAATGCACTTCTGTATAGAATACAGTTGCGAGATAAAGTTGTATATCAAGCTTTATCTTGAAAACTTGACTGCTGACATGCACGTTTTTGGGGGATTGTATTCATTGCACTAATGATCAAAATACTAAAATATACGTTTTGAGTGAACTATACCTTTACAGCTAGAATCCTTAGTTGCTACATCAATTTTTGGACAAATTAATCATATATAGCCATTACATCCTGAAGAATATAACTTATAAATACCTCATGAGTATAGTTCAACTGTTGTACCCCTTCAGAACCTAACATACAAGCTTGTTTTACTCCAATGTTTGTACATAATGGAAATGTAAACCATCAACACTGTATAGCCTCAAAACATAGTTACAACTATACTTTTGATATAATGGATTGTCAGTCCTTGCATCCATAGCTCTGACTACGCATTTGAGAGTGGTTACATTTCTCTAGGCCCATTCCTCAGCCTTCAGAATATAAAACATGTGGTAAGGTCAACTTTAAATAAGCTCGGCAAAAAAAGAAACGCCCTCTCACTGTCAACAGAGTTTATTTTCAGCAAACTTAACATGTGTAAATATTTGTGTGAACATAACAAGATTCAACAACTGACACATAAACTGAAAAAGTTCCACAGACATGTGACTAACAGAAATGGAATAATGTGTCCCTGAACAAAGGGGGGGGGGTCAAAATCAAAATGAACAGTCAGTATCTGGTGTGGCCACCAGCTATATTAAGTAATGCAGTGCATCTCCTCCTCATGGACTGCACCAGATTTGCCAGTTCTTGCTGTGAGGTGTTACCCCACTCTTCCACCTGCACCTGCAAGATCCCAGACATTTCTGGGGGGAATGGACTTAGCCCTCACCCTCCGATCCAACAGGTCCCAGACGTGCTCAATGGGATTGAGATCCGGGCTCTTCGCTGGCCATGGCAGAACACTGACATTCCTGTCTTGCAGGAAATCACACACAGAATGAGCAGTATGGCTGGTGGCATTGTCATGCTGGAGGGTCATGTCAGGATGAGCCTGCAGGAAGGGTACCACATGATGGAGGAGGAAGTCTTCCCTGTAACGCACAGCGTTGAGATTGCCTGCAATGACAACAAGCTCAATCCGATGATGCTGTGACCCACCGCCCCAGACCATGACGGACCCTCCACCTCCAAATCGATCCCGCTCCAGAGTACAGGCCTCGGTGTAACGCTCATTCCTTCGACTATAAACGCAAATCCGACCATCACCCCTGGTGAGACAAAACTGCGACTCGTCAGTGAAGAGCACTTTTTGCCAGTCCTGTTTTGTCCAGCGACGGTGGGTTTATGCCCATGGGCGACGGTGATGTCTGGTGAGGACCTGCCTTACAACAGGCCTACCAGCCCTCAGTCCAGCCTCTCTCAGCCTATTGTGGACAGTCTGAGCACTGATGGAGGGATTGTCCGTTCCTGGTGTAACTCGGGCAGTTGTTGTTGCCATCCAGTACCTGTCCCGCGGGTGTGATGTTCGGATGTACCAATCCTGTGCAAGTGTTGTTACATGTGGTCTGCCTGTCTGTCCTTTCTCCCTGTAGTGCTGTTTTAGGCGTCTCACAGTACGGACATTGCAATGTATTGTCCTGGCCACATCTGCAGTCCCCATGCCTCTTTGCAGCATGCCTAATGCACTTTCACGCAGATGAGCAGGGACCCTGAGCATCTTTCTTTTGGTGTTTTTCAGAGTCAGTAGAAAGGCCTCTTTAGTGTCCTAAGTTATCATAACTGTTACCTTAATTGCCTACCGTCTGGATTTGTATTTTTACGAATTATCTTTGAAAGACAGGGTCTTGAAAAATGGACGTTTCTTTTTTTGCTGAGTTTACTAACAATTTTTTATTTTTTGTTATCTGCATTGGACTATTTTGTCTATTATCATACAGTACATCTCAGTTATTATCAGCGTCATCATTATATTAATCGTTTTTTTCTGGTGAACTTGCCTGCCTGATCCAGACAGCTTCAATGTTGCGCAACTTTTAGGAATATTTCGTCCTGCTCTGAAAGATGGGGTGTGTTCATGACGTCACATGTACTATATAAATCTCACCGCACGTGTTTTTTTTCTTCAAACGGAGTGTCTCTTCTAACCCTAAATTTGTGCCCCTTCCTGTACGATACGTTTACTGTTTTGTTTCTTGCTTTCAGTAGACGACAGGAAGTTTTCGAATATCGGTAGGCATATGGCAAACAAAAAAGCAAAGAAATTCACTCTGTGACGCTCACTCTTCCCGGTGGAATCACCATGAACATGCCGTGGTCAGCATGGCTGCCGCGAAGGGTTCGTCTCTGCTGCTCTGGTGATTTTTCTCTGGAAAGAACTTGTTGAGCAGATCAAACTGAGCTGGGTAACAGGCGGATATAAATGATGATTCTGGTCGAAAGCCCGTGCTCAAACATTTTCAATCGTTTACCGGTTATAAAATGTGCAGTCTGTTCACGTTTGAATTTGCTTGCTAGATTAGGGAGAGCGATGTTCGTTATTTTTCGGATACCGTGTGTGATAGAACTCCGACTCAGAACACGGCATTTTTTGTTACCAGATTTTGTTGCACTAACTGGGTGGAATCAATTCTGACTGGCACAGGCATGAATTGTATATTACCAGTGCCCTTACTGAATCAAATCACTTAATTCATGTTACCTCTTCAGAACGTTTAGGTATAGTTGAAGAAGGTTGTGTCATACATCCGGCCCAGGGTAGGCCGTCATTTGTAAATAAGAATTGTTTCTTTACTGACTTGCCTGATTAAGTAAAAATTATCTGGTGCTTGACACTAGGCCACAATTTGTGTACACGTGGCTTGTTTCTGACAAATCTGAAAAGAAGCCTATGTTTAGCATATAAACAGAAACCTAAAACCAAACACTGAAATAACCTGCAAGTGGAATGTGTAGAGGGAGCTAGGGGTTGTAGGGAGGAGCAGGGCTGTAGTTGGCCAGCTCTGATCAGTTAAGTGGTCTAGAGTAAAACCCTCAAGGCCATCGGTACTTAAATCACTGGCTAATCACCAAGACAACAAGAGGAGCCTGCCTGTCTACGGGACTGAGAGGGGGGCAGGAGGTGGAGGAAGCGATGTCACACATGCAAAAAACAGTCTGGATGGAAGCGTGACTCTTTACCACAACAGTCCATTACTATTAAGATGTCACTTCCTAATAGTAAAGGGCTGTTGTAAAGAGTCACACTTCCATCCAGACTGTGTTTTGCATGTGCTTTGTCACGCTAGTAGGATGATTGCTGGTAGAAGGGAGTGAAGAGGGTTTAAGTGCAGCTAAGGTTCATCCACCCCCCCCCCTCAAATAGACTCAGAAAACCAGGGCTTTATCACTCCATCATATTTGTAAATCATAAATGTCTTATTTTATCGCCATTATCATTTGACATTCTTACCTGGTACTCTGAATGGTTCTAGCAGATATTTATTTCAAAGGAAATGTTAAGTTATTTATTTATATGTATATATAATCACTAAAACATAATGACCACCATGTATGTACTACACTGTCCAACTGGATGTATATAACTGATATAGATCCTATAAATCACTGTTAAATTCCTATGCGTTCTATAGCCTGGTCCCAGATCTGTTTGTGCTTTTGCCCTGCTCCATTGTCAAGACAAACATGTTTGGTAGTCAGCTCGAGTATTTGAAACAGCAACCTTTTAGTTACTGTCCCAACACTCTTAACCGGTAGACAACCTACTGCCTGCTTGGCAAGTGAGCAGAAACAAACTGACTAGCACCAAGGCCAGTAATTATATGGCATAACCCTACAGACTATTATACCCAGAGCAGGGGGAGACCAATTAAATACATCAAGAGGCTTCAAGTCGAGATCAGGAGTATATAGAGAGCTGTGAAGGGGGAGATAGGAAATGGAGGGGACTAAAGGACAATTAAAATGCTAAAAGAGTGTGAGAGGCCAATGATAGTGGGTAGTGTCGCGAGGGAGATTTGGTCCTAGATTTGTTTTGTATCCTTGCTCTTCTTTTTGAGGAAAAGTACAGGGCACAGTCTGCAAAATAAAATATAAAAAGTCTAATTGGATCTTTGGTGTCACGTTTTCCCCATAGACATATGCGTTTGCCAGCACTGCAGCATGTTTCTGGGGAAATGAGGTATGGTATGATTGGTGATGTGAAACATATAGGACCGTTCTATTTCTATGGCTACAACATCCAATTCTCTTGTGAACCCAGTTTCAGCACAGTACTACAATCCAGGGTCATCTCCCCAGATGGGAGAGAGAGAACATACAGAACCAGTTTGAAGAATCAGGCACGTGTGACTATGGTGTTCGAGAAGGTCTGTTTTTAAAATCAGCAGGCGGGGGTGATATATCATGTATTGCAGTGACTCCCAAACTTTCACTCTGCCCCCCCCCTTCTATCATTGGCGAACGTCCTGTTTGTTCATGTGGAATCTGAGTGACTCAAGCATTACAACAAAATCAACGGGCAAAAAAATCAACCTAAACAACGTTAGCTAACATGGGCTAGTTGATCTGGACATTTCTGACAAGTTATAAAGATCTCTACGGTGACTGACACGGCAAGAGGAGAACTGCAAATGCACTACCCAATTTGGTGCGTTCTGCCATTTACAACTTTTAAAAGTAAGTTGAAAGCCCAACTGACTTCCCCCTGCCGACCCCCTCGGCCCCACAGTCTGGGAACCACTGATGTATTGGAATGCCTTATGACAGAGGACAAATAGGATATGACAAGTGAGAATAGCATTATAACATAAACACCTCTTCTGTTAGAATATAAGGCTCACACAGAGTGTCTGGCCTGCTTTATCACAGGCAACTGTCACTTAGTCACAGACCTCAGGCTTTCATTTGATATTAATTGTCTTAAACAATTGGAGTCCAGGTATGCTAAAATACTATTTTAAATGACCAAAGGGATAGTACTAGAGCCCAAACTAATTTAACGGGAGGGTCATCTGCCCCCACCCGCTCTCAGGCATAAACAACATGGTAAAGTTTAAACTACAGCTCATAGGCCGATAGTCAGTCAGTCTTCTGGCCTGAGCACTAAAGTAACCCTGATGCTGTGAAACCACTCGGCCCATATTTCCAGGCCTGTTTCTGTGGGTGGTCAGTCAGACCGGGAGGCAAGAGGGCACTCCCTTTCCTGCATGAGAGAGGCTGCTAGGGCTGGCTCAGGATCAGCCGGATGGCACATTACTTCCACAGCTCAACTCAATGTGGCTGATCATATGAATATGACTTACCTTCTTTTTTATTTTTGCGCTGTCTCTATGCACACTCACAGAACTCTACACACTCAGTCACACTGACATTCCAGCACACGCACTTCATTTGCTCACACACACATAACACGCACACATTCATGTTGACTACACACTCACATACGATGATCATATGCGCTGCTGCTACTCTGTTTATCATATATCCTGATGCCTGGTCATCTTACCCCTATACATATCTACCTCTATCACTTCAGTATCCCTTGTAAATATGATATAGGCACTGACCCTGTATATAGCATACTTACTTTCTCGTGTTCTTGTTTCTATTTCTTGTGTGTTTTTGTTCTACTTTATAGCACTACAATGATATTGATTACTGCATTAGGAAAGGCATTTCACTGTACTTGTGCACGTGACAATAAAAACGCGAAACTACAAGTCCACAGCAAATTATCATTGATACCTGAATTATGTGAACTTTTGACCTAATATGGGAAAAAATGTAGTTTTCTTTTTGAAACATTGCTAAATATTTTTTTCCAGACATTATTATGATGAATTATTGTAATGTATGGTAATTATTAGGCTTTGTACCCAGGTCATGGCATTGCCTTTCAACAAGCGGGTCCAGTCTTTACACCAGGGACGGGCAACCTTTATGGGGGTGGGGGCCACCAAAAAATGGAATTCATTATGAGGGTCCGCAGTGGCTCGTGGGTCTGCTCACCCACATCCATACCCCCCAACCTTGCGAGCAAAACATTTTAGCGGCCCCCCTCGTGACAGCAAAGAGGGTAAAAAAAGTTTTCCTGGAATTTTATAACTAATTTCATGCAATTCTACTTGCAATTCTATTTTTCCATGGGGCGGAGAGAGTTTTACACCATGTGTATTCTAGTATTCTAATTCTCAACAGTAAGTTGAGACCCCAACTGAGTTCCTAAAAAATATATATATTATTTTGTACTGGTCCACGGGCCGACAAAAAGGGGGCCTGGCCGCTAGCTGCCCATCCCTGCTTTACATTGACACATACTGCAGGCACACACACCCACTCACTACAGCTGCAGTGGTAATTGTAGGGTCAGACCCACAAGAGGAACGACCACCATACAGACTGCCCACAGAAAGCGACTGTGAAGAGTCTGAAAACCTTGCATGCAGCTAATCAAGCAAATTGTCCTCACATTATAACTTGGACACATTACTAATATCATTAAAATAAAATGTATGCCACCTGATGGGTGGCATAAAGCACGAAAACTTGCATGATAAAACGGATAAGGTAGCAGGTGTTATGCTGAAACAAGATTTTCTATTCTGAAAAAACACCAAGATCTCTTCTATGAAAACAAGAGAGCAGTGATGACCTCACACTTCCTCTGTTATGGTGAAACCCAATCTCTCAGTGGATGAGGGAAAGGAATTAATTCTGGTTTTCATTGTATGATAAGACAAAGCCCATAGCGAACTAAGTCAGGCATCTCAATGAAGATCAGGGCTGAACCATGTCTTATTCCCCAATGCAAACATCACGGCTCATCGTTAAAGGGCAATTCCACCACTTTTCAACCTCATTTTCATTATTTCCAGCACAATAGCGTTGTCTACATATGTGAAAACGGCGCATTTATACACTTTGTAGAAGAAAAATGTAAAGTTAAAAAGTCATCAAAAGTTGAAAGATTTTAAAAACTGTGATTTTCAAACACTATGAGGTTTCACTGTGACACGGCGAGCAAGAAAATACCCCCCCCCCCCCCCCCCCCGGCTAGAAACAAGGTTTTAAAAATCCCTGTTTTATTTTGTTTCTTTTAATCCTACAGAGAAGCACATTTTAGGGCCTTTTCTTCTTATCTCTTTAACCCCAGATCATAGAAACGTGACGGTAACACGTATGTACCCACTGGTATGGTGCTGGAGATAATGAATATGCGGTTGAAAAGTGGCATATTGAGTTGCCCTTTAGGATTGTAGGTTCTTTGTCTCCCTCCCTGTCTCTTTATCCTTACTTCACGGATCCTTCTGTTCTCTTGGAACTTGCCAGAAGTGTCTGTATAGATGTCACAATGACCCTTGCTGTTGCCGATCAAAATCTCCACGACAGCGAAATCACATCTATGGATGTCATCCACACAGATATTTAGTATATCCAGATTTATCCTTTCCATTTTTATTCTGTTCAGGCTTGGCCCCAGTATGGCTGCACCAGACACAAGTCGTTTGTTAAATGAAATTCTCAACAGGACAAAGAACAGAGAGCCCAGCTCTGAGGTCAGCAGCCTCACAATTCATTTTCATCCCTCAAGCTATAATCTGCCTTAGCTGCTGCAGATAGCTCTCTGCAGATAGCTCTCTTGATCCTATTTCAAACAGCTTTTTTACACTGCACGTAAAAAATAAAATCATCTAATTTTATTCTGTGTGAGATAAACACGAAAAGCAATTAATTCAGCTCAGTGAAGAGCTGTTGCTGTTTTGAAGGTGGTAGATAGTAACAGGGAAGGAGAATGGGATGCATCTTCCTTTCCCATTGGAATATTGGAGCAAACAAAGGTCACGAGGGGAATTCACTCAGCAAAGAGTACTGGGTGAAGGGAAATAAAATATGAATTCGGAGCAGAGATTTGGCTAATAAGGCGTACAGGATTTATTGAGAGGTGAGGAGGTCATAGAAAGAGGAGTGCGGTGGTGGGACAGTGTTAGTGACAAATCTAAGTACTCAATCTCTAATAAAAGGCTTTATATGGCTAGGAGGAGAAACACATCACGATGCATCCCCCTCCATCAGTCTACCAGCATTCCTGTCACACCCCAAGCACTCAGAAATGCATACACTTTCAACACACGTACATACAAACACACATGTAATATGTCATTGTTGTACTGTATGTGTGTCTACAGTTTTGGTCAATGTTGTGTTAGTTGTTTTGTGTGAAACTTTGTTCCTCCTGCTGCTGTTGGACCAGGTGTCTCTTGAAAAAAAACGATTTTTATCTCAATGAGAAAAACCTGGATAAAAAAAAACATGATTCATCAAGCTACCACCTTTTTGCCTACATTCCTCAACAGTTTTTCTCTCTGTCTTGTCCCCTCTTCTTTCCCACCCTGGACTGCCTTACTTTTAGGCTAGCAGAGTGGCAGGGAGAAACATGTCCAAATCTAATTTTAGGCAGAAGCAACGCTGTTTTGTGGGTTGTTGTTCTGAGTCATTCTGGAACATGGTGTTTTTTATGGTTACACTTTCATTGTAAACTAGGTCACTTACTTTTCTGCACAAACAAAAAGTATAAGGGTATGCCCATTTCCAAACACAATCATGAACCTGCACCATTTTCCATATATAAGTAAGTTAGTAAAAACAATGTCTTCAAAGATTTCTCTATGTAGGTCATTGAAGCCATGAGATATCAAAAAAATAATTCCATAACACACACACATCTTTTTTATGTTAAATAACAAAGTTATTATTCCATGTGATCATAAATTGCTGTGACAGGTGGACAGATGTAAATGGCATATATTATGTAAATAAAGGATGATTCTGGGATAAAAAAAGTAGAGAAGAGTCTGGATGAGGTTACTATTGTAAGGCAGAAAGTACAACACCTGATTGACCTGAAGACAGGCTGTGTGAAGCATTGGAAGCTGCCGAGGGGAGGACGGCTCATAATAACGGCTGGAACGGAGCAAATGGAATGGCATCAAACACATTGAAACCATGTGTTTGATGTATTTGATACCATTCCACTAACTCCACTCCAGCCATTACGACAAGCCCGTCCTCCCCAATTTAGGTGCCACCAACCTCCAGTGTAATGAAGAGAGTGATCCATGGGGGAAATGAGGAGGGAAGGAGGGAGGAGACAACAGGTGAAAAAAAGGTGATGAAGTACAGTGAGAAAAGAGAATCAGGATGGAAAACACAGGAGAGGTAGGGGAGAAAGAAAAGCTTACCTGTTTGTTGCTGAGCCCAAACTCTCCCCAACTCTGCCTGGGAGAGACAGATGAGTAGCAGGGCACTGAGACACATGTTGTTTAGCAACAACAAAACACAGCTCTTTCCCTCTCACTCTTCCTTCTTCTCCCTCTCTTCTCTTTCAACTACACAGTTTCGCCTGGTCCCAGTCACCCTGTAGCTCCCTCTCCCCCCCTCCCTCCCTCCCTCCCTCCCTCACATGCTCTCTCCCCTTACACACTCTCTCTCCCTCTACAACACCCTCTTAAAGCTGTTCTTCCGTTGCCATGGTGATTACAAAGACAGAGGGATGATAAGGCGTAGCAGCTGAGGAGATGAAAGTGTTCTCTCTCTCTCTCTCCCTGCATGTCCTGCCTCTCTCATGTTTTCTATCCATCCTCTTTGCTTTGATGTGCCCCACGCTCTGTCTCTCTCCCTCCATATTTTGACTGGGATGCTAGTGAAATCATCTGGAATCACAGTGGAGCCCTCTCTCTTATCTCTTAGGGAACTCAATAGTAGAGGAGTACATGCATGCCATGGCATCTCCTAGCCCTGGACAATGATATAGTCTCTCTCTGTGTTCAGACATGGCTGCTGCAGAGAATTAAATGAATGCAGTTAAAACAGTTAACAGCACTTCTAACCATACAGCCACCATACCAGGTAATTACCACGACGACATTTACAGGTACTGTCCATGAGCACTTTAGTTTTGGGATTCCATGCCCGCTGCTATGAATGTTTATTTGGTCAATAAAAACAACCATATTGTCTGAGTATTGAGCATACATTTTGTGGGTCATATGAAAAAGCGGCATGTTTTGTTTGGTTATGGTTTAATTTCCAGGCCCATGTGATAACAGTTGTGTCTGTTATACTGTTCAAATAAGCTTTGCTTTACAAGCACTGTGTGGTTATTTCCACCATCCCTCCGCTTCTCTCTCAGCTGTTTCATTACAATCAGTTCCACTTCGAAGAATCAGGCTAGAGAACGCTGGTGAGGAAATGACAGTTGAGCCTTTAATAGATTCACTGCTGGAAAATGTAGCCTACATACTAGGGCTAGGGACATGTTTAGTTGGGCGTGATACTCAGAATGTCATTGAACATTGAAATGTTATAATAGAACTGACTATTCTCTTGCACAATGAAAAGATACATCTCGGTTTTACTGTAAACAAATTTCTATAAGCATGTTCTGAATAAGCTCCCAAATTTAATTTGCTAACACTGGTCTCTACTGGTCATCTGGAGAATTACAACATTAACAGAGGGAAAGACTTGAATTGTCAATGACTCACATTATACTGCGGTCAGGCTTTTCCACGAGTCAGTCAGATTCAAAGAGGTCAATAACATGTGGATCTGGATGTAAAAATACACACTTCCGAAGAATGTTCTGCTGTTCCAGTGTCATTTCAACTCACACTATTTCTCATATTCAGCTCCTCTCCTGTATTACAAACACCCACTCAATTCTGTAATCTTTCCCTCTCATTTAACACAGCTCTCTCTCTCTCCATCTTCCTTATTTCCTTTTTTAATAGCCTTTTTTACCTCCCTCTCTTTTTCTCTTCCTCGGCTCTCCCTGGGACACGGTCTCTCTCTCTCTACATTTTTCTGTTTATATCTTTCATGCGTCTGTACATCTGATCCTCCTGTGCTGTGCAGCCAGCTGGGTAAATATTGGCTCTGTGTTCTGGATGCGGTGGGTGTGTTACTGAAAGTAATCAGATTATGTTACAAAATGTGGGTAATCCAAAAGTTACGTTACTGATGAACAATTTTGACAGGTAACTAGTAAATTACATTTAGAAAGTAACCTACCCAACCCTGCAACCCCCCCCCCCCCCCCCCCCCCCCCCCACACACACACACACACACACACACACACACACACAGAGCAGTCTAAGGCACTGTCCGGGTTAGGGTTAGGCCGTCATTGTAAATAAGGATTTGTTCTTAACTGACTTGCCTAGTTAAATAAAGGTTAAATAAAAATAAAATAAAACACACTTTATAATTACAAGAGGTGGAGCAATGTTCTAGTAGCACTAACCTATAAAACACTTACTCAGAACATTGACTAGAAGACCTCTGTTGCCAAGACTGTACATCAGGGGGTATAGCTCAGTGGTAGAGCATTTGACTGCAGATCAAGAGGTCCCTGGTTCAAATCCGGGTGCCCCCTCATTTTCTTTGAAACGTATTGATCACAGATCTAATAGTTGTTATCAATGGTGGGTTGGTGAATAGTGAATGGTGACTAACTGGGTAGGTAAGGCCGAGATAAACATGGGCCTGATTCCGACACAAGTTAAGCGCGCATAAATGGAGCTTAAATCACTTTCTATGCAGTTTTCTCTCTACGTGTATTCTGAGCTTGAGAATAGCATGCTATTCACCTGCTATTTGTTTTGGGTGGAGATCAAATAAATGGTGTAGTGGAAATGTGTCTACAGATATCCGGATTCTGACCTTGACTTAATTCCCTAATAATTCCACCATCTTTGCGCAGAAGGAAACCATGAATAAGGTCTGGAGAACCTAGCGGTTCCAAGTGGGAAAAGCATCTACTTTATTTTTTCTGATAGAAATACAGTAACACAAATACAGTAGCACTGCAATTTACAAATTGATAAGAGCTGTTGATAAGAGCTAGGTAAATGAGTAATGTGTTTGGATAAGGGAATTGTACATATAAATAGATAGATATATAGATATATATATGTTGATAGATATATTTTACCTTATTATCGCGAGAGACAAATGTTGAGCCAGTCATATGGCAGCAAACTGAAGCATATCAACATATCAACTTTCCCACAGTAAAGTATATTTAAATTCTACAGCATTTTATTGTAACTTGCAGGGATGGGTACTCTCGAATGTCTTAATTATAGGCTACCCCTGTTTCCTATTTATATCATGTTAAATATTAGCCACCATCAGTATTGACCGTCAGTAGGCCTAATAACAACAATTTACAGTTGGTTCTCTTCAGTTGGTATAGCCTACATTATCATTCTATTTAATTACATTGTTTCGTTTACCCTCATTTTCTTCCTCTGTAAGCGCCGTCACGGCCATGTGGTTGTTGCTGAGGATCATTAGTAACACTTGATCATATATATTTTTTAAATGACATGTAAGCTAATTCAATCGTTCTGGAGCTGAGCGCCGACCAAGCCATAACAGTTTGAACCCGACGCATGGCACAAGACTTGGCCGTGTCATCACACAATTCCACGGTTAGTGCAGGCAACAGACAAAGGTATAGCCTACTATTGTACACTATTCTCCCTATTATAATTCTACGTACAAAAATTTTCCAACATTACCATGGGTTTAAGAACTGAATGTGCCAATTGTCTGAAGGAATCAAACCACCGTGTTCTTTCCTTCGTGTGTAAAGGCTCTCCAAACCAGTTTCTTGTGATTCATAAATACTTTTCTAACCCCTAAATAAGATCAAATCTAGTCTAAGAAAATGTTAATTGTCACATGCTTCATAAACAACAGGTGTAGACTAATAGTGAAATGCTTACGCAACTCGGTACTTAAGTAAGCATTTCACTGTTAGTCTACACCTGTTGTTTATGAAGCATGTGACAATTAACATTTTCTTAGACTAGATTTGATGATGGTGTTGTAGTCATGCGCGGCCACGCAGTCGTGGGTGAACAGGGAGTACAGGAGGGTACCAAGCACGCACCCCTGAGGGGCCCCCGTGTTGAGGGTCAGCGTGGCGAATGTGTAGTTGCCTACCCTCCCCACCAGGGGGGTGGTCCGTCAGGAAGGTCAGGATCCAGTTGCAGAGGGAGGTGTTCAAACCCAGGGACCTAATATGCTGACCAGACCGCATGTTAATTTTATCCCCCCCACATCAGATGCGATCAGGACATGCAGGATGAAATATCAAAACAAATATGAACCAACTATATTAATTTAGGGACAGGTTGAAAAGCATTACACATTTATGGCAATTTAGCTAGCTAGCTTGCTGTTGATAGCTAATTTGTCCTATTTAGCTAGCTTGCTGTTGATAGCTAATTTGTCCTATTTAGCTAGCTTGCTGTTGATAGCTAATTTGTCCTATTTAGCTAGCTTGCTGTTGATAGCTAATTTGTCCTGGGATATTAACATTAGGTTGTTATTTTACCTGAAATGCATAAGGTCCTCTACTCCGACAATTAATCTACAGATAAAAGTGTAAATGTTTGTTTCCTAGTAATCTCTCCTCCTTCAGGCTTCTTCTACTTCTTTGGACTTTTTATGGCAGTTGGCAACCAACTTTAAGGTGCATTACCACAACCGACTGGACTGGAGTGTGGGCCTCGGTTCATCTTTCAATCACCCATGTGCTCTGTGCTCTTAAAAAGCAATGAGGAGATGGAACGTGGGTATATTCTCCTAAAAACCAATGAGGAGATGGGAGAGGGAGGACTTGCAGCGCGTCACAAATAGAACCAAGTTCTATTTTAGCGCCTGGCTACGCAGACGCTCATCAGTGTATGTAAACTTCTGACCCACTGGAATTGTGATACAGCGAATTATAAGTGAAATAATCTGTCTGTAAAGAAATGTTGGAAAAATTACTTGTGTCATGCACACAGTAGATGTCCTAACCGACTTGCCAAAACTATAGTTTGCTAACAAGAAATTTGTGGAGTGGTTGAAAAATGAGTTTTAATGACTCCAACCTAAGTGTATGTAAACTTCCGACTTCAACTGTATGTACAGGTGTAGCGTAGAGTACTGTTTGGAAGCCGGCTAGGGACAGTGTTTAAGGTTCAGGGCAGGGTACTGGGCGGAGGCCGGCTAGTGATAACTGTTTAACAGTCTGATGGCCTGGAGATAGAAGCTGTTTATCAGTCTCTCGGTCCCAGCTTCGATGCATCTGTACTGTCTTTGCCTTTGAGATGGTAGTGGGGTGAACAGGCCGTGGTTCGGGTGGCTGAGATCCTCGATAATCTTCTTGGCCTTCATGTGACACTGGGTGCGCGGGTATGAAGACCCGCAAGCAACTGCGGCCCCTCGTGATGAGTTCCCGATTTTTTGTTTCCCCCTCCCCCATCAAAGTTGCCCATCCCTGCCGTAGACAAACAGAATATGGGGATGTTGAAGCCTAGACATAGACAGATCTATAATCAGACATGCACAGATGGTCAGTTTTAGCCAGTTTACAGTTGAAATATATGCCTATCTCTTATTCCTTTGCCATTAGAATTATATATGGTAAGACTGATTGATTTATTGATTGATTTAATTTATTAGACAAGATGAAAATACGTACATAAGAGCGCTCCAGCTGGATATGCCTCCACAAACAATTCAAGAAGATCACCAAGGATAACATAGTAAATCTCAAAAGCTTATTTCCATTGTGGTCCTTTTGGGGGGAGGCTACAAACAATGACAGACAACATTTTTGTTTGTTTCATAAAATGAGCTAATAGTACCGTTCCATAATAAACAACCCTGGACAGGTTAATCGCCCTCGTCTCATTTACCCCTAATATATACAACAATAAGCGTTTGAGATTTGTTTTACAAATGTTGTTACGTTACAATAGCATTTTATTTGAAGCAATCCCTAATATATACAAGACAATCACAATATGATACACGATAGGCACCAAAAGTCAGTCCATATACTAACCCGGGGCATTTTCTTCTCCCCCACGTAGTACCTTTATTCAAGTATTTTACTCATCTTTGTTTCCTTATGACAATGTATAAGTAGTACCACAACCTGGTCAGTAGATAGGAGCATTTTATTCTTACCCACATACTGTAGACATGCTACTATTTAGCATTTTTTTGTGAGAAAAAATATGGACCATGGAGGTTATGAATTTCAAGTTTTTTGGAAGACTATTCCAAATAATGACAGAAACCCAACTATTCCAAAAAGGTTTCTTTCCCCATACCGCTCTTATATCTGAAAGGAACAATGTTGGCTTCACTCCATCTCAGTGGTGGAAAAAGTACCCAATTATCATTCTTGAGTAAAAGTAAAGAAACCTTAAAATAAAATGACTCAAGTAAAAGTGAAAGTCACCCAGTAAAATACTACTTGAGTAAAAGTCTAAAAGCATTTGGTTTTAAATATACTTAAGTATCAAAAGTAAATGTAATTGTTGTTAAAATATACTTAAGTATCAAAAGTAAAAGTATAATAATTTCAAATGTATTATATTAAGCAAACCAGATGGCGCCATTGTTTTTATTTTTATTTTTACAGATAGCCAGGGGTACACTTCAAAACATGTTACCTGATCATAACTGTTACAGTAAAATGGTTAGGTTTATTACTGTCAGATATTGTTGCGTCATACTATTAGGCCTATATTTATTATACATATAGGATTATCTTTCATTTAGAACAAACTAGCTGTTAAACGGATACCCGTTCTTTTACCTCCCTTGTTGAGGAAGTGTAGGAGACATACCTGATGGAAGGTCATTCATTGTATTGCAGGCCTATTGTATTCCTGAAGTCAGAGTCGTTCTCTAGTCATTCACACGTATTTATCACCACCAGATTTACTTTTGAAATTCTGAGGCACGCAATGTCCTTGTCGTGATGCAAATAAACCTCAATGTCATTTCAAGTGGCTGGGGTGTAAAATGGCCTGCAGAGCTGTTTTTTTGCATTGTCTTCCCAACGGGCCTTTTCGCACGTTTATTGGTTTCCGTGGTCACGATTTTAACAACATTCTGCACCCTTAATTGTCTCATCATCAAGGCGTGCCCTATACACACACCATAAACTGCTCATCGAAATGAACTTAAACTGTTCGAAATGTGTCATGTGAGTGGTTGTTGTTGTCGTTTTATGGCAAATGCACGAATGAAATGCACGACAGGACTAGAGTTTTACTATCTGAGGTTTACCATTGTGACCAAACCCATATTTTTATCTAATGTTTTTAGGGTGTACGCATGTTCATAAAAAAAATATATCACTGGGCATGCATGAGAACCGACTGATGTTGTTACTGACAAAAATATACAAAGACACTAACGTTCGTTTCCCCCTTGATAGCCTATATAAAATACTGTGTACTGTACAGTACTGAAAAGACACTAACATTAATTTCCGCCTTGATAGCCTATATAAAATACAGTGTACTGAACAGTACTGACAGCACGCAGGAGACACGTGTATTTGTCTCCTCCTATTGGACGAAACGAATGCACAGTATGCACTCTCCTAACAGACGAACACGTCTTGAAAAACGTCGATTAACCGTTAAATACATTATTTTTTACCAAAAAAAAACGGTACCTATATAACTATAAATGATAGTTATAAAAGTATATAACTATAATTTATTAACAGAATTGATAATATCCTTCGGATAATTCGTTTTTATTTTCCTAATGAAGTGCAACGGGGGTATAGCTCAGTGGTAGAGCATTTGACTGCAGATCAAGAGGTCCCCGGTTCAAATCCGGATGCCCCCTATTTTGAACCCGCGAGCCAGTAAAGTGAAGTGCAGCTGTTAGAAACAATTCGGTATATAATATAAACCTTGGATTGCTGACGCTTTGTTTTGGCAATTATAAACTGGGTAGTTTGAGCCCTGAATGCTGATTGGCTGAAAAAGGTGGTATATTTAAGCAATAAGGCATGATGGGGTCTGGTATATGGCCAATATACCACGGCTAAGGGCTGATCTGGACGCATAGCCATATACCACAAACCCCCGAGGTGCCTTATTGCTATTTTAAACTGGTTACCAGCGTAATTCAAGCAGTAAAAATAAATGTTTTGTCATACCCATGGTATACGGTCTGATATACCATGGCTGTCAGCCAATCAGCATTCAGGGCTCGAAACACCCAGTTTATAATTAAGCAATAAGGCATCAGGGGGAGTGGTATATGGCTAAGATACCACGGCTAAAGGCTGTTCTTACCCTTAGCTGTGGTATATTAGCCATATACCACAAAACCCTAAGGTGCCTTATTGCTATTATAAACTGCTTACCAACGTAATCCGAGCAGTAAAAATAAATGTTTTGTCATACCTGTAGTATACGGTCTGATATACCATGGCTGTCAGCCAATCAGCATTCAGGGCTCGAACCACCCAGTTTATAACAGACCATATACAACTGGTATGACAAAACATTTATTTTCACTGTTCTAATTACGAGGGTAAACAGTTTATAATAGCAATAAGGCACCTCGGCAACCCTACAAAATGTACATAGAAATGTGTGTTATAGATCTGTAATTTTTATTGAAAGCAAGTCTAAGAAGCCATACATCTGCACTATTTCTATGCTTCCTGTTCTTAAGTTTAGTTTTTGAGTCTTTTAAGTTCGGTTTTGTACAGAAGCTTCAAACAGCTGAAAATACAATATTTTTGGTTGCAAAAAATATATTTCACAATGGGTTGGATGGTACAGTGATTCTCTACAATGTTTAGCTCCATAATTATAAAGTATGCATTAAGGTGTCTGTAATAGCATAAACCTGGCAAAAACAAATGTAGACATTAATAAATGCATTTCTATAGCTTCCAAAATATTTTTTTTACAAAGGTGGGGGAGTGCGAAGATGGAGAGGTTGCTTCAAAACAGTGCCCCCGTCAGTCATCTAGTGCAGTGGTTCCCAACCAGGGGTACTAGGACCCTAGGATACTTGGCCTATCCACAGGGAGCACTTGAGAATATTATTTTCATGAGCTGTAATAAAATATCCCAGAAATTTGCCATATACACAAAAAGCTTATTCTTCAGACATTTGTTTACATCCCTGTTAGTAAGCATTCCTCCTTTGCCAAGATAATCCATCCACCTAGACAGGTGGCATATCAAGAAGCTGATTAAACAGGATGATCATTACACAGGTGCACCTTGTGCTGAGGACAATAAAAGGCCACTCTAAAATGTGCAGTTTTGTCACAGGACACAATGCCACAGATCTCTCAAGTTGAGGGAGTGTGCAATTGACATGCTGACTGCAGGAATGTCCAACAGACCTGTTGCCAGAGAATTGAATGTTCATTTCTCGACCATAAGCTGCCTCAAACATCGTTTTAGAGAATTAGGCAGTACATCCAACTGGCCTAACAACTGCAGAGCACGAGTAACCACGCCAGTCCAGGACCTCCACATCCAGCTTCTTCACCTGTGGGATCATCTGAGGGGGGGGGGGGGGGGGGGGGGGTACTGAGGAGTATTTATGTCTGTAAAAGCCCTTTGTGGGGAAAAACTCATTCTTATTGACTGGGCCTGGCTCTCAAGTGGGTGGGCTTATGCCCTCCCATGGCTGTGTCCGTGCCCAGTCATGTCAAATCCATAGATTAGGGCCTAATGAATGTATTTCAATTGACCGATTTCCTTCTATGAAGTGTAACTCAGTAAAACCTTTGAAATTGTTGCATGTTGCACTTATATTTCTGTTCAGTATATAAATCATTGGTTCAGACATTCCATGTGTAATTCCCCTACTACAGAGAAGGCAGCCCAGTCACCAGTTTATCAATAATAACATTTATTTGTACAAAAAATATGTTGTACACTTTAAAATACTGTATATGTATATAAAGAAAAATACATGATTAACCTGTTTTAAAATCAGACAATACTTGTTTGTCATCTTGCTTTTTAAACAGAAATCACGATACTATTTTTCACTGTCAAGCAACCACCTTTTTCTTCTTTGATATAAATACTTCCAAGTAATTTGTGCATTGATAGCTTAGAAGGCTGAGCACCAGTCTGATCCCCATTAAGTCTGGCCTCTTAACCTGTGTACTGTGGTTTTCCTCAAGTCAGAGGTACAAAACTGTATGTTAAAGAAATCCAATGCAACCTCCCATTCCATCTCTGTGGAGTTCATGAGGACAGGAGGCTTAAATACTGTGATATGTCCCTATTCAGCTTATGTGGGACATACTGTGTCACCCTCATGGAATCAGGTCTGACAGGTAAGATTCTTATGTAAACATAGTGGACATCTAGAACAGAGTCTCACACACTATAACACACACACCCATGCTAACTCAAATGCACAATGGCATACCCTGGCATGCCTTGTTGAGGTTCTGCCAGGTTCCTCCAGGCTTCCTCTATCGCGATGCAGACCTGGACCCTGGTCAGCCCTTGCAGACACAGTAAGGCATGAGGGTGACAGGGCAGGTCTGGGGCCAGCCCTGGGGCTCTCAGAGGGGCAGTGGCACAACAGATAGTGGAGGTCCTGATCTGGGCACTGTGGCTTCAGCTGCAATGTCTGAGAGGTTGTGTTTGTTGGGTCAAAGGATAGCTGTCCTGGTTCCAATTGGGATGAGCTCACGGAAGGAGTTCTAACTGGCCAGTACACGAGACCTCATCCAGTCCAGACTGGCAGGTAGTCTGGAGGTTAGAAGAAAGAGATGGAAATGGTTTTGAAAATTAAACTGTGTTTGAGTGACTTAAGGTTATTTATGATGGGAATGTTACACACACACACACACACACACACACACACACACACGAGGACCAGGTGTTTCTGTAGTTATGCAGTGTACTCACCCCTCCCCTGTGAGGGCACAGCAGGCCTGTACATGCCAGGAGTGGGCTGTGATGGAGCTGAGGGTGAGGCACTGGGAGATCTCTGCCACTGTCATAGAGTCCTTCATGTCCTGCTTGTTGGCCAGAACTAGAATCGCAGCATTCTGCAGGTCCTAAACACCAGTCAAAAGACAGGACAGATAGGCAGGGTTAGATTCTGTAGGTACAACACACACCAGTCAGAATGGACAGGAGAGAAGTGAGAGGCACAGTTCTCTCTCGTTTTTATATTCAACATATTTACACGTCTGAGCGTTTCCTGTGGTAATCTACAGAATCTCACCGCGGTGACGTCTCAGATAAAAGAAAAGAGCAGCAACAGCGGAACAGAAACTGAGCAGCTCAGCTGACAACGCACCGATACACACAGGGGAAATGTTGAAACAACCCATCATGGTTTTGCGATCAGTTTGTTTGCTCTGTAGTGGTGATATGAGTCATCTTGAAAGCATGAACACAGCTCACGCGTCAACATGTTAAAGCTACAGTGTCACTTTTTGGGCAACCTGATCAAATTCACATAGAAATGCGAGTTACAGATCTGTCATTCTCATTGAAAGCAAGTCTAAGAAGCGTGAAACAGCTGAAAATACAATATTTTTTGTTATCAAAAATATATTTCACAGCGGTTTGGATGGTAGAACAAATTTCTACACTATACATTGCTTGTTTAACCACTGAAAATAGCGGAGCGATTTATGCATATTGCACCTTTAAAAACGGTCTACAACAAAGCTTTCTTAGTGTCCAACAATTTTCTCTGCCGTTAACCTTGTTCTGAACACCTCCAAAACAAAGGTCATGTGGTTTGGTAAGAATGCCCCTCTCCCCAAAGGTGTGATTACGATCTCTGAGGGTTTAGAGCTTGAGGTAGTCACCTCATACAAGTATGGCTAGACGGTACACAGTCCTTCTCTCAGCACATATCAAAGCTGGAGGCTGAGGTTAAACCTAGACTTGGTTTCCTTTATCGTCATCGCTCCTCTGTCACCACAGCTGACAAACTAACCCTGATTCAGAGTACCATACTACTCATGCTAGATTATGGAGACATCATTTATAGAGCGGCTAGATGTTCTTTACCATTCGGCCATCAGATTTGCCACCAATGCTCTTTATAGGACACATCACTGCGCTCTATACTCCTCTGTATACCCGTCGCAAGACCCACTGGTTGATGCTTATTTATAAAACCCTCTTAGGCCTCACTCCCCCTATCTGAGATATCTACTGCAGCCGTCATCCTTCACATACAACACCCGTTCTGCCAGTCACATTCTGTTAAAGGTCCCCAAAGCACACATCCCTGTGTCTCTCCTCTTTTCAGTTGACTGCAGCTAGTGACTGGAACGAGCTGCAAAAAAACACTCAAACCGGTGTTTTATCTCAATCTCTTCATTCAAAGAATCAATCATGGACACTCTTACTGACAGATGTGGCTGCTTCGTGTGATTTCTTGTTGTCTCGACCTTCTTGCCCTTTGTGCTGTTGTCTATGCCCAATAACGTTTGTACCATGTTTTGTGCTGCAACCACGTGTTGCTACCATGTTTTTGTCATGTTATGTTGCTACCATGCTGTGTTTTCATGGGTTGCTGCCATGCTATGTTGTTGTCTTAGGTCTCTCTTTATGTAGTGATATCTCTCTCTTGTCGTGATGTGTGTTTTGTCCTATACACACACACACACACACACACACACACACACACACACACACATATATATATATATATTTTGAAATATATTTTAAAAAATCCCAGCCCCGTCCCTCTTGCATTTGAAACTGGTCTTCAGAAAAAAATATTGAAACAGTAAGGTTGAGCTGACCCTCCCTCCCCCCTTCCCATGATCCCCCCCCAAAAACCCAGGTGGTTGTTACCTCATGTTCAAGCATGCGGTGAAGTTCATCTTTGTTCAGAGTTAGGCGCTCACGGTCTGTGCTGTCCACAACCAGAATAACAATCTAAAGAGAGACAAAACATCTGAATACCCTGGCCAAAGTGGACCAACTTACTCACTTAACTGTGCCCCAGGCTCTGAGTGCTCTCATCTCATCAACGTTTAACATGACTTCAGTAAGAGTCTAGAGTGTTAGAGGAATACTCAGGACAGCAGACAGATATGGTTAGTTCTGTAACAGATGATGTAATAGTGTTCCCATGCCTTATCAATGACAACAACAATCAGCTGCGGGTTAAAGTGTACTAACTCAATGTTGGCCTAGTTGTTGGACAGCTGAAAAACATCTCGTCTCCAGCTGTAGCTATTCAGACAGTCTCGGAGGGAAAAAGGTGGAAGTTAAAAAGGGTTTAGGCATTAACACCTTCATCAGGGTTCTATTTCTACTCCAGCTGGAACTGGCCAGAAACCAACACACACGTTGCTTACATAAGACTTTCTGCGGCGAGCACACACACACACACACCAACAGATCCGTACCTCTGTGTTGCAGTAGTAGGAGTTCCAGCTGGCTCTCAGGCTTTCCTGGCCTCCGACGTCCCACACCAGGAAGCGGGTCTTGCGTACAGAGATCTCCTCTACGTTACTGCCAATGGTGGGGGAGGTGTGGACCGCCTCTTTGGTAAGGCTGAGGGGACAGAGTGATTGTTATGACTAAGTGGTTATACATATCACTTGCATACATGTTTGACTTTTGTGATCATGAATTACACAACTCTATTTTGATATCACTCACAATTGGTAGAGGATAGTGGTCTTCCCAGCATTGTCCAGGCCCACTATGATCACTTTGTGCTCTATGAGAGAAGGAATGAGGAAAGTAATTTACACACTTCTACATAACAAACACACAGATTGCCATTCACAGATCTGTGACCCCCAAAGCTAATCAATCCTCGCCATGATAACACAGACTGATGGACTCTCTTTGAAGAGTCTGTTCAGGGATACGAAAAACATGGGCAGACGTTCTTTATTATCCAAAGGGGTCAAAACCTCGCTGTGTTTGTTTGCTGTATTACGATTAGGTAAAACAAGTACCATTTGACACTTATGTATTTTTTTTTTTCAAGTGTCAAATGGTACTTATATATATATATATATATATATATATATATATATATATATTTCACCTTTATTTAACCAGGTAAGCTAGTTGAGAACAAGTTTTCATTTACAACTGCGACCTGGCCAAAATCCTGATAGTAAACCCCAGCGACCTCTTACCCTGCCATCATCTCATCAACGAGGTAAACAGTACTGATTGACAAAATGTTATTGGTTTCATAATATTACTGCAATTCACTACCGCTACATATAAAATAGATAATTACACGGGACACGTGTGCTTTACGTTGACACAGTGAACAGAAGATCCAGTCCGGACTAGCTCATGTCTCACAGAAATTAACCAGTTAATGGAAGGTGCCCGGTGTAGTTAGATAATTGAAGCGCATCGACGTAGGCTATGCCGAAATTGTCCATTTTTTGAAACTGGTCACTCTAACGTTATTGAAAATCACGTCTAACAGCTTTTCTTTTTCTCATAATTTACATACAGTCCATAACAACACCGTGCTACAAAGCAGCTAACGTTAGTAAACCAAGCAAGCAGAAATGATCAGGCACTGAGTGGAGATTACTTAGGAGCAACAATAACAGCAGTAAGTTAGCTAAATGTATCCAGGCAGACAAATGATTACCTCTATCTCCGAAGACAGTCATCAGCTTGGTAAAAAGTAGTCCCATATCCACCGGTGATGAGAATGAAGACAACTCAAAGTAAGAAAATATTTCCAACAGAGCAAATCAGACAGTTGTTAACGTTAGCTGGCTAGCTAACACAATAGGCACCCCACAACTCGAGCTAACGTTAGCTAGCTAAATTACTGTACTGATAACTAACCCTGTGCTGTGCTTCGATGCTTTTAAGCCCAGCTAACGTTACCTGGAAAACATTAGGTAGCACAGCCTAGAAAAGTATTTTTCTTAAGTTCATCGACACAAACAAAACTAGATATGTGCCCATGGGTTGTCTATCGATACCAAATTGATTCTGAGATGAAAATAGGCAGTGCATTCTTGTACTTAGCTAGCTAGATTTTTTGGGGGGGGGGGGTGACTGGAGCAAGTCACGGAAAAAGGCGGGTCAAAGGAATTCCTCGGCTAAAAGAGGGCGTGGCCACGCGTCCCTAGAAAAACATGACGCAAATATGACGTAAGAGGACGACGCAAAACGTATCAACCCACATATTTTTGTGATGTGATATTGTACCCCCTAGCTCAATTGTCCATTGTATATAATCTATATATACTTGTGTTCCCTCATGTACTCTCTGTATTGATTTGTTGTTAATAAAATAAAATCATTATTATATATATATTTTTTAAATAAACATATGGACGCGGAAGTACTTTATAGTTCCTCAAGCTTCATTCCAACAGGGGAATTCTACATGTTTATTAATAGTAACCAAAAGTGAAACAATGACGGTGACATTTACCTGGAATGTCCTTTCTATTCCTGTGATTGAGATTGTGTTTATCATAATCTTCAGGGCATGACTTTCCCAATTAACCTCACCCATGAGCACACACTGGGTTAATCAACGTTGTTTCCACGTCATTTCAATGTAATTACATTAAACCAACTTGGAATAGACGTTGAATTGATGTCTGTGCCCAGTGGGCAGGGTCACTAGCCGATCCCCTTCAATCACATGAATATCCATCAATTGTTTTAAAAACGGCACTCTGCACTAATATCTTACTTGCCCCGTAAAGTACTGTGTACTTTGATCAAGCCTCATTTCAGGGGATTCTACAGGTGATATTTATTGATAGCATCAAAAAGTGAAACAATGACTGTGGCATTCCCCTGGAATTCCCTTTCTATTCCTGTGAATGAGAATGTGTTTGAATAAACTTCAGGGCTTGACTTTCCCAAGTTAAAATGTCCTCTCAACACTGGTGGTAGAAGTGATAGTCCCACAACATGGGGCTTCTACTTAGAAGTCTGGATCTTTATGGCAGTGCAGGGGGTAATGTGTTTGCCATGTAACTTCAGGATCACTAGCTGTTCCACTTCAATCACATTCATATATTTTATCACACTCATATCTTAGTTGCCCCATGAAGCGTATGCCCCAGTGCTCCTACTGAATATCATAGCCGGATCCCACCTGAATATTTCCAACACTGACATCCACCCTAATCTGAACACTGATCAGGCCTCTATTTATTTACATGGGATTCACTCAAGAATCGTGTAATGGTAGGACTCAGGGGTCACTTATTTTTTTTCACCTTTATTTAACCAGGTAGGCCAGTTGAGAACAAGTTCTCATTTACAACTCCGACCTGGCCAAGATAAAGCAAAGCAGTGCAACAAAAAACAACAACACAGAGTTACACATGGGATAAACAAACATACAGTCAATAACACAATAGAAAAATCTATATACAGTGTGTGCAAATGGAGTAAGGAGGTAAGGCAATGAATAGGCCATAGTGGAGAAGTAATTACAATTTAGCAAATGAACACTGGAGTGATAGATGTGCAGGTGATGATGTGCAAGTAGAAATACTGGTGTGCAAAAGAGCAAAAAAGTAAATAAAAACAATATGTGGATGAGGTAGGTAGTTGGATGGGCTATTTACAGATGGGCTGTGTACAGCTGCAGCGATCGGTAAGCTGCTCGGATAGCTGATGCTTAAAGTTAGTGAGGGAGATATAAGTCTCCAACTTCAGCGATTTTTTTCAATTCGTTCCAGTCATTGGCAGCAGAGAACTGGAAGGAAAGGCTGCCAAAGGTGTTGGCTTTGGGGATGACCAGTGAGATTTACCTGCTGGAGCGCGTGCTACGGGTGGGTGTTGTTATGGTGACCAGTGAGCTGAGATAAGGCGGAGTTTACCTAGCAAAGACTTATAGATGACCTGGAGCCAGTGGGTCTGGCAATGAATATGTAGCGAGGGCCAGCCGACGAGAGCATACAGGTCGCAGTGGTGGGTGGTATATGGGGCTTTGGTGACAAAACGGATGGCACTGTGATAGACTGCATCCAGTTTGCTGAGTAGAGTGTTGGAGGCTATTTTGTAAATGACATCGCCAAAGCCGAGGATCAGTAGGATAGTCAGTTTTACGAGGGTATGTTTGGCAGTGTGAGTGAAGGAGGCTTTGTTGGGAAATAGGAAGCCGATTCTATATTTAATTTTGGATTGGAGATGCTTAATATGAGTCTGGAAGGAGAGTTCACAGTCTAGCCAGACACCTAGGTATTTGTAGTTGTCCACATATTCTAAGTCAGAACCGTCCAGAGTAGTGATGCTGGTCGGGCGGGTGGGTGTGGGCAGCGATTGGTTGAAGAGCATGCATTTAGTTTTACTAGCGTTTAAGAGCAATTGGAGGCCACGGAAGGAGTGTTGTATGGTATTGAAGCTCGTTTGGAGGTTTGTTAACACAGTGACTTTCGGTCATGATGTGGGCGTTAGGGAAGCCTTAAAAACGATGCAACATATGATCTTAGATTCAGGAAGAGGGACCACCACACCCAAACTTCTAGATATTTAGTTAACTACTTCCTCCTATAGAACATTATATGGTTCTAACTTCCTTTTAAAATGTCTGGAATTAAAAAAAAATACATATAGTTTCCTCCACAGTGTATGCATGACAGTCTAGGACATGCCACGCGCTGCGCTGAGTCCTGCGGCTGTTGGGTTTTCAACCAGAGATGAGTCAAAAACCACAAGTTCTTAAGAAGCTATCTTTTTTTTTTCCTTTGTAAGAGAAACAGAAACCATATTTTAAGCCACAGTTTATGTAACAAAGGGTGAACTACAGCAAGCTTCAGCTATCATACGTATTGTTACGTCATGGACCGGATGAGGTTTTCTGTTATTTGACAACGGCTTCAATCATCAATATACTTAAGTTACTATACGGTTTTGGGTTGCATTGCAAGAACTGAGTGATCGTTTAAATTAAAGTATAGCTAATTTAAATGGCAAACTAATGTATTCAGTCGTACAGCCCTCTAGGTGTGGAGGATGTGCAAGTGTGTGTCCCTGATAATCATCAGTGATATCATTTCACAAAACAAAGGAGATGATTGTGGACTTCAGGAAACAGCAGAGGGAGCACCGACGGGACAGTAGTGGAAGTGGGATGTTTTAAATTCCTTGGCATACACATCACAGACAAATTTAAATGGTCCACCCACACAGACAGTGTGGTGAAGAAGGTGCAACAGCGCCTCTTCAACGTCAGGAGGCTGAATAAATGTGGCTTGCCACCTAAAACCCTGACAAACTTTGACAGATGCACAATTGAGAGCATCCTGTCGGGCTGTATCACCGGATGGTATGGCAAGTGCACCGCCCTCAACCACAAGGCTCTCCAGAGGGTAGTGAGGTCTGCACAAAACATCACCGGGGGAAAACTACCTGCCCTCCAGGACACCTACAGCACCCGATGTCACAGGAAGGCCAAAAAGATCATCAAAGACAACAACCACCCGACCCACTGCCTGTTCACCCCGCTACCTGGGACCGAGAGACTGAAAAGGCCATCAGACTGTTAAACATCCATCACTAACACAGAGGCTGCTGCCTACATAGACTCAAATCATTGGCCACTTTAATAAATGGATCACTAGTCACTTTAAATAATGCCACTTTAATAATGTTTACATATCTTACATTACTCATCTCATATGTATATACTGTATCTTATACCATGTATTGCATCTTGCCTATTTAGCTCGGTCATCCATAAATTTATATGTACATATTCTTATTCCATCCCTTTAGATTTGTATGTATTAGGCAGTTGTTGTGGACTTGTTAGATTACTTGTTATATATATATATATATATATATATATATATATATATATATATATATTACTGCACTGTTGGAACTAGAAGCACAAGCATTTCGCTACACTCGCATTAACATCTGCTAACCATGTGTATGTGACCAATAAAATTTGATTTGATCAAAGGAGTGACACAATGAAATTCCCAAACATTTTTTGATAAAAATTTTAATTAAAATACGAATTTATCCACAGATTAAAAATGAAAGGCAGAAAAAGCAAAATGTAGCTACAATCAGGCACCAATGATAAATGTTCTTTCATCTTTTTAACAATTGCGATAACGCAACAATAAACATTATTTACGAATCATTAATATTTATTTATTTGACTGAAGAAAGGGGTGGGCAGAAGGATCCCACCAAAAACATTTGTGGATCCTCCATTTAGTTAACTGAGTTGAAGACCATGTTTTGTACCTATCCCCGCCCCCCTTTACACCCTTCTCACTAGCGCTAAATAACTGAAGACCTTATAAAATACAAATGTCCACAGGAAAAACGACACTAAAGTCAGTCAGAAATCAAGAAGAGAAGTGCATGGCATCTGACATTCAGACATGCTAGCTGTTTGGTTGAACATTTGGGGTGATTTACCACGCAAAACAACTCTTATATAACTGTTAGTGTGCCCTATAACAAGTAAACAACACAAAGCTGGTGCAGAGAAAACAAGATGGTGGTGGACATCGTGCTGGAGCAACAGGGTTGGCTACAGTGCAGGGTAGTAGCCAAGAAGACACATACAGTAGAGACACACAGATATGAAAACAGTGAGTGTGACAAGAGTTAAGACATCCCACCATGACAATGGTGGACGTGGCTTGGCGAAACATTCCGGCACTTGTGATTGGAGTTTTCTTGAAGTAAAGTCTGCGGGTGTGAGAGACTATTAGGCAGGATATTTCATTAACACGACTACTACTGTAGTGCTGCTTATGAACAGTACCACATTTGAAAAGACAATGTATACTACACGAGCAAAGCTATCACCCACAGACGGACAGTATCCCTAAAATAGCAGGAAACAGATGTGGAAAACCAGACACAGACAAATACAGTTCTATTTAAATGCTACGGCTGAAGCCGGTTAGGGAAAGAAGAAGTATCTTTGGGGTGTTTCCTTTTATTCTTAACATTAAGGTAAGTGTCAAACGAATAAACCAATTATCTCAATAAACTATTCTAAAGACATTATGGCAACTTTTCCACCAGATAGCTTTTAAGGTCTGGGTGATGAGGAATCAGAGGAGAGGGACTCAAAAAGCTTAGGATCCATCCTGAAAGTGTCTGAATCCTGAAGCTGAGCCTGAAGCTGTGGGGATAGACACCCTGATGCTCTGTACCGTACATGGGACATACAACCCTGTTTAAGACTACAGAGGACAGACATGACAGACTACAGCTCTATCAGCCTTCACATTCTACACGACAGAGATTGAGCCATACAGATCACACAATCATAAATTCACAATCATAATGATAACTGTCCTCGTGCTGTCAGTTCAGTAGGATTCCATGGTATTCATGCAGTAGTACTAACAAAATAAACTAAAAAGAGACCAACCAAACTGCTTTTTTTCTCAAAACATAAATAAATTGAATATAGCTAAAATAACTGGATGAGGTGTATGGCATCTGGCAGTTTTTTTCTCTACAGCGTACTCAACAACGAGAAAAGTACCTCTTTAATAAGGGTTGTAAACAGATCAATTGATGAGCTTCTGATTGGCATGGCCCCCAAACCCACCCTCCTCTCCCCGCTAATCCCCTAGCCCTAACCGTGAAACCCCCTTCCTCCCTCCCTCCCTTCCCCAGTCTGTCCATCAGCCTCCTAGCCCATGCGTTGTGATGTGTGTTTAGCGGATATACACGTCTCTCCCCCAGTCCTCCTGGTTCTTGTTGCGGCCCATGTTGGCGCCGGTATCCCCGGGTTCCTGGCAGTACCTTTCCCTTAGCTTGGCCCGGCTGTGTTGCCCAGGCTGGGTGTGGGAGGGCATGGGAGGGTGGTTGAGGTTCTCCTGGTCCGGCTCGGCCCCCTCGTCTTCCCAGGAGGCCTGGCGGCCGTGGTGCTGGGCAAGGTGGAGGCGGCTGTCCCCGCCCCCTACCCCGCGGTACATCTCAGACTCCTCGTAGGGGTCGGTCTCAATGTCCATGCAAGAGTCCCCTGCTTCAGTGTAGGCCGAGTCCCGACTGCCCTGCGTCTCCGAGTCAAAGGTGTCCTGCCGGGACAGGCCCCTCCCACCCCCTCCCCGTAGCTGGCCCCGTGAAGAGTGCAGGTAGGTCTGCTGCTTCTGCTGCTGCTGTTGCTGCTTCCCTCCCTGGTCACTCTGGTAGTCATGGAGACTGCCGCTGCCACCGCACTCCGAAAGAGGCCCTTCCCGCTTCTGTTCTCCGTGCGCCAGGTATGGCCCCTGCAGCGAGCCACGCCCATACCACACGACACGCCATGCAGAGACACAGTGAGACAGACAGAACAAGGCCCAGGCAGTGGGTTAGTCAACAGGGTTAGGACAGGTTAGGGTGCAGTTAGATAAAAAAAACAGGATATCAGTAATGTCAGTCAGTCAGTTCACAATGCAACACAAATAGAGGTTCACACTGTAACAATACATTTATTTATGCAGTACTTAAAGCACACCGCTATTGCATTGTTATTGCATTGAAATCATTTCTTGGTCAAAGTGACATTTTTTGTATTTAATACATGCACGCAGACTCTTTTCCATAGACTACAGAAATGTGTTCATTCATCATCTGTAAGAGAAACAACCATGCAGCCATTAGGCAAGCGAAACACCATGTTCAGCTCCTGGCTGCAAAGCCAACAGTGCCCTCTTCTGGCAGGTTTTTCACAGCAGCTAAAATGATGTTTCAACTAATTGTGATATCTCTTTTACATTCACAAGCATGTTCCTCATCCTAAGTAGTAAGTATTACATTCTGTTGAAACTCAGCACAATTAACAAAGACACTTTAGAGTTGGGTCAAGCCAACATTTGGCTGATCCTTGCTAATGACTTTGAATAGGCCGAGCTTAGTCACACCCATTGACAGTAAAATCATAACTGAACAAAATCTCCTCCGTCTGAACGAATTCTAATGAATCTATACAGCCGCCATTGTCTTACGTCATCTGACGTAAGACAATGTACAGCCGGCCGCACCATATCAAATACGACCGATTGTATCAGAGCAAGCACTGTTCATAATAGTGCATTTATGTCTAACTGAACACGATTAAATCAATTCTGTGGGTATAACTCATTGATATATGGAAGCAGCTTGGACACTTTTACAAGGTCTTGGACTATGACAGTCATGAGTCATGCTGTATGTATTTGGCTGAAGCCATTGGCTGATTGTAGATGAGACCCAGATGATCATTTTTCTGCTGGTTAGAGTTTCCTGTGTGAATTAATGAAATAGGACATTCCTATTAGTCATGGCCCACATCACTTCACACACACTTCGCGCACGCATATGCGCGCTCACACGCACACAGCCCATCCCCGCCCCGCCACACAAATCAGACAACTAGAAATGTATGCCACAACAACAAGGCACACATTGGCCGAGCGGCCGAGGTGACTCGCTCCTTTTCAGGGACGGTGCCATGGCAACACGGAGAAGGGAAGTAAACTGGACACCGTTTCCCAGATGATAAAGGAGTGCTGAAGAAAGGAGGCCAGGCAGGGAGCCCCGAGGTTGGGTAAGGGGCACACAATTTTCTCTACCAATTACAGTAAACAGGGAATAGGCAGCAGACCAGAGACAGAGGTACTTCACTGACTGATGGATGGATGATGGAGGATTTTCACTTCTTCCAATAACTGCCCCCGTCAATTCATTTCACAACTTCAATGTGATTGTGTGTGTGTGTTATTCTCACTGAAAACCCTTGCCAGTGCTGGTTTGGTCTGGATCCAGTGTCCTGCCCATATAAACTCTCCTTTGCTAATTTTGCTGTGTGTGTTGCTCTAAGATACTGTGTCATTTTCAGAGAAGTTTTCTTGAAGAGGACGAAGCTCTCTGCTTGTCCTCTCGGTGTTTGTACGTGGGTGTTTTCTAACACAGAAGGATTTTACAGTAATGTGTGGGGCCTATATTGTTCCGAGTACTCTGATGTGTTTGTAAGTGTGTGTGTGTGTGTGTGAATATGAATGTCTGTGTAAGTGTGTGTATGTGCTATTGAGTTGGATCCAGTGTGATGGACACAGTATACTCTCTGGTAAACAGCCTCCTCCCTCTCTCCAGGTATGTGGTGTTTCTCTAGACAGCATTATGAATGAGAACGTGGTCTAAACATAATGTGATTAGATTCTTTCCTTCTTTCAGGTCAAAGGGAGGGATGGGGAGAGGGAGGATGGGGGGAGGTATATCTGGAGAGCAGGCAGCCGGGTTTGGAAGGGGGTGTTTCTCCCCCTAAGCCCCCCCCCCCTCCCCACAGCTGGCCTTTAGAGGGCGTGCTCGGCCACCTTCCCGTGCTCGGCCCCGGGGCCATCCAGGCCGGGCCAGAACTCCAGGTTGCGGCGCAGGGAGGTGAGCACCTGTACCTGCAGGTTGGAGACGGGCTCTGGGGAGGCGGCCAGGGCGGCCGTGGCCATGGTGCGGTTGAGGAGGGGGTTGGGGGGGTTACTGCTGGGGGGGTGCGTGGCCTTCCAGTAGGCCTCCAGGTAGTCAGCCAGATGCTCACAGGCGTCCTCCAGCTGGTTCTCATCCAGGATGATGTCAAACAGCTCCTACATACAACACAGAGGGACATTATGTCAGTGTTTCACCTTTCAACTTCAGAGATTCAGCCGACTACCTAAAAAGGCATTCATTTCAATGTTAAGCCAATGCCATTGTTCAGACTGGTCATTGTGAATTAATTTGTTCAGGGCAAACAGCATGTAAGAACATTGGCCTTTCGGGCCACAGAATCCAGGGTCACAGACAGACACTCACAGGGGGGCACTGGGCCAGCTTGTCTGCTGCCACCATCTGCACGTTCAGGTGTTTGGCCTGGGACTTCCCCCGGGATTTAATGAGCCTCTGGAGGACCTGAAGGGAAACAGGCAACAATATACCGCTGGTCACTGACAGAGATGTCACGTCTACAGACATTTCAGTCACATACACGTCATTTCAGTAGGACGCGATAGAGGAAGTCAATCGACCACAAAGTCATTCCCGCTCAGAGGGTACCTTCGGTGAGGCTATTTTGATGTAGACGATGATAGGAGCCAGGGAGGTCTTAGCCAGCTGAGAGGGGTGGTTGATGGTGTCGGCGTCTAGGGCAACCAGCTGCAGGGTGCGGGCCAGCTCAAAGATACGCTCAATCTCACTTTGCACCTCCGCTATGTGGTAGAGAACAACATGGAAATGCAATAAGTAACAGGGTGTAGTAGGTCTCTGAACACACAGAGTATACAAATTGAACCGGTTGTCAAATCTCAAATCTGTCCACATTTAAATCCCTTCTGGAGTATACAGGAGACCAGTGTGACTATTGCCACTTTGCTAACTCCTATTTCACACACTTACCACTGAAAATAAACAGGACACACGCACATGCAAACGTGGCGCGTTAACACTGTATCATGCGTGTCAACATTTTGGCAAAGTGTTCGGCGCGTGTGAAACGGAACCCATCGTACTAGACGTTCCATTTTACACACCGCTAAATGGAATGTTGGGGCATTCTCATTCTGTTGCCACATTCCAACGAGCAGTGGCGGGTGTTTTGCACTGGTAAATATGATCCCTTAACACAAGTTTTTATATCGACTCAAAACCTCGGGAAGGAAGGAGGCTTGTGAGAATGAGATGCCTTTGGTAGCACTTGATACACCGTTCTGAACATGTCAATGAATCAAATAATCGGAAAGTGATGAAGTGTAACTGCATTCGCTGTTAGAGCTATCAGGCATCGCAAACGTATTAGTCTGTTTGGATGTTCTCCTTTTCGGGTACGTATGGGGAGCGGGGTTGTTCCAGCCACAATGACATAACAGGGGACGTGTAATCTGCAGAGGGCCTGCGGGCTGCAGACGGTCTCCCTCCGAAGGGCTGAGATAGAAAGGGAATTAAACCTGCAGGCGGAAGGCAGCGACCAAAGGCTCCACAGAGAGATAAGAGAAATGAAGGAAAACCTAACAAACTGTCCTAGCTTTTATTAACCTGCAAATGTCCTCTATTTACACTGCATCTCTGTGAAGAATGTGTTTCCCTGTATCAGAGATTGGTAGTAACCAATGATGTACGCTATGTAAACTCATGAATATATGAACGTCTAATTGTGTATGCATACAGGCTCCTTGTAAGTAAAGTGTTATTACATGTCGCTTTACAGCAGGGTCCCTGATTCTGGCTCACAGGGTGGGAGGCAATGGAGGATGGAGTATAATTTCCCCTGTACACTCATCCCTGACTACAGTTGCCCCCCCCCCATCACATTTCCCCTGAACCTCAGACAGACAGACAGGCAGACAGCAGGCAGACGCTCAGCTGAGCAGCCTAGAGCCACCAGAGCCAACCAGCCAACTCATTCGGCTGTGTAATTAGTCTACTCCTTCCAAGCCTTAGTTCAAGTTGTTTTATTACTGCAAGCAACAGGCTTTCACAAACATGTGTGAGGAACAGACAGGCAGACAGATGCATGAGGTATGAGTATGTGAGGGGATGAGGAGAGTAGTGAGAGACCAGACAGGGGAGGAGAACAGAGAAAAAAAAAGCTCTTGGTTGTTTTCCTCGCGGGGTTGAGAGCATACGTACCCAGTACGTCTGAGAGACGTAGAGCGAGTGGAGGGAAGGAGAGTGGTGGAAGAGAGGGACAGGTGGGTGGAGGGTAGGAAAAGACAGGATGGAGAAAGAGAAGAGGCCAGGTCAGAGAGGGACAATGAGTAATAAAGCTAGAAGGCCGACAGCCCTTTCAGGGTTGTCAGGCTACACTGCCCCTCTCTGCTCAGCTAGCCTCTCCTCTAGAGGGGCCTTCCTGTTCTGTGCTTAGCCCTACTCACTCATATTGAAGCCTATCTACGCCAAATGGAGTGGATTGATGACCTTCTAAGTGAAAACATTTGTGTAATTCCATTTCAATTCAATGGTTGAATGGGCGACTATGAGGCTCCCTACTGCATGTTATCAATAGACGCTAACACCCAATCAACCAATATTCCCTGACCTTTTGCTGACCAGGTAGCTATAACCAACAGAAACAATACTTTTAAATATCTCTCTCCCAATACTCAGAGACAGGTCAACACCAGTCATGGTCCAAGTACAAACTGGTATTCCATTTAGAGTCGGGCAGGTCATCAGCAGGATCAAACACTTACACAAGCTAATATGGATATATGAAAACACTGATAGTGAAAGGTAACAACACAATAGCCCAACGGATGATAAGAAACATGAACTAACAAAGCTTTTTGAAATGTATCACGTGGGTGTTGGAATGGCACAGAGCCAGTCCTGGCGCTTATTGTGACCAGTGGTTTTCTTTTAGGTACACGAAAGGTACAAAGACGTCTTGCCCTACAGGTCCTGTCTTACCCAGGCTGGAGCGGGTGCTGGAGCGCTCGATGATGGTGTGTTTACTGGGGTTGTTGAGGACCGAGCGCTTGGCAAGGGAGATGTCTGCTGTCACCCGGGTGATGGATATCCTGGAAGAAACATTATCAACCAATCAGGGCTGAGAACGGGAAACGTCTTAAAGCAGGTTAACTAAATACTAAGTTGAAGACATTTTCAACCTTCACTAAATATGGTCCATATTTCAGTCAGGTTCTCTGGCTGGCCTGAAACTCACCTGCCCTCAAACTTGTGCTTGAGAAAGTCAAAGAGAGCCTTTTGCATCATGTCAGTCACCTGGTGGGAGACGAGGAGAAGAACAACCGCGGCGTGGAATATGACCGGTATAATAAACCATGAAGAAAGTTGGGGAGATTGAGCTACACAGTAGCCTTACCTCGTAGCCCTTCAGTGACGGCCCCACTAGAATGATGGGTCTCATGGAGGGGACCACGTCGTAAGGGGGGACATGCTCCATCTGAGCCAGGCAGGAGAGCACCAAGAGTGGGGTGAGACACTATAACCTCTGTGTCTGAACACAGACATACACGCGAACAGACCTCACGCATCCTCTGAGACGCACAATCTACAGCCACTTTGTACGCACACGTCCGGAGCTACACAATCTACTGCCACAGAAACACACACACACACACACATAAATCAACATTGTCAACACCAACTCTTCCTCTCTCTGTACAGTGGACTACAGTCAGAAGGATATATAATGCATTTCAGCATTTCAGACAGAATTATTATCTTGGAGAGGATAAAAGACCAAGCTCAACATTTTTCACAGAAAGCACTCATTTCCATTTCTCAGTCTGCTCTCCCAGTCATAGCAAATGAAATAAACCATCATCAAATTGGATCAGAATGAGCTATGGAGAGTGGTAAGGGCCATTATTGATATATATATAAAAAAGAATCTCAGGAGCTTTCATGCAGCCAAATGCTTATGTGACTGCGGTTCCAGTCAAAGATAACTCTCTCTCTCCTACTCTCTCGTAGCATGTTATCTGTGTGTGGTAGACTCCTCTTGCTTTATAGAAAGAAGCCAGATAGACACCGAGCCAAATGGGTTTTTAGGTCCAGAGAAAATGGACAACAAGCACACACTAAACCTACAAAAAGATACCCCTCATTTTGAACCAGCATATAGAGAACGTATTTCAGACACTAACTTAAACACTCATATCACAATGAAAATGGAAACATACACAGATGACACGCACTCTTACGCAAAACACCCACACCCAGTCAATCAATATTCCGACAAGTAAAACAAATGCATACATTAACATTGCATCAATATGAATCATGAGAAGCATGATTCATCTGCCCAACAACGCATCTATAAGCATCTGTTCTGTTATAGAAAGCGTCCCGTTTTGGAGTGACAGGTGAGAACACTAAGTGGAGAACAGGTCCCATGGTCTATCCACTAACAGATAGGCAGGCATTAGGAGAATGTAGGATCTTCATTTGACCTATATTGTCACAGCAAAATAATCCTGCAGCAACGGGTTTTGAACGTTTAGTCCATAATGTTAGTTGATTCGTGGTTAGGCCATTAACTGGCCAAAAGTAGTACACATGAATAGTGCAATACTGTTAATACAACGGTGTGTTAGTGTGGGTTTTCAGTAAATGTATGTAAATAACAAAGCTCATTTGCGTTTCCTGCAGGAAAATTCTCAGCAGCAAAAAGTGATCACATTAAGATCCCACACCTGTAGGGTGCTAGCGTGTATTCGGTGTCAGCTCTCTGTATTCTCAGCACGCCTTCTCTGTATTCCACGCAGCACTTTAGTACACTGAGAGCAGTAGCATTGAGGCTTGAAGAGCTCTCCTTCACTAAGGTACATTACGTTACATAAAGCCACACCTCCACAACCAGGCAGTGGACTCAGTTCACCTCATTACGATTCACTACATCTAAAAATACACTTAATAACTTTTCCAAATGGTGCTCATGTCACGTCCTGCCCCTTGTAAGATGTCATTTTCTATAGTAGAGTAGGTCAGGGCGTGACAAGGGGTGTTTTTGGATGGTTTTCTATGTTTTCTATTTCTATGTTTAATTCTCGGTTTCTATTTCTATGTTGTTTTTTTGGGTTGAGCTCCAATCGGAGGCAGCTGGTCCTCGTTGCCTCTAATTGAAGATCATATTTAAGTAGGGGTTTTTCCACCTGTGTTTGTGGGCAGGTATTTTCTGTTTAGACTCTGTACCTGACAGAACTGTAGTCTGATCGTTTGCTGTTTGTTATTTTGTCTTTAGTGTTTTTGAGTTAATAAATATCATAATGAGCACTCAACACACTGCGTTTTGGTCCCCTCTATACGACAGCTGTTACAGCTCATCACTAGAGATGCAGTGCTGAGAGAAGTGTACTGTGTCTCACCATTAATCTCTCTCTTTCGGAATAACATGAATTTTCACATAATCTATAGAAAATGTTTTTGCTATTGGAGGACAAAGCGTTCCTCTGTCTCCACAGTCTCCTGTATCTATGGGATCAAAGCTGTGTTGACAGCTCTGAGATAGCGAGGCGGGCTGATGACAGGCTATTGGCTGTCACTCAAAGCAGCCATCCAGAATGGGAATGAAAACACATCAGGGAGCATTAACGTTCACCAGAACTGTGAGCGACAGGGGCCGTGACACGCCTGCACCTGCTTACTGACAGCCCATGTTTACCCAATCAGCTCTGACTGCATACTGACAGCCCGTGTTTACCCAATCAGCTCTGACGACAGAGACAATGGAAGCCCTGCTTGCATTTGGGGGTGGAACTAACATTTCCCTTCCTACAATTCCTCCCTATAATTTCTCATTTTCCATCATTTATTAATTGATCATTTTGGAACACGATATCCCTGGGGGACAACTGCAACACGGAAATCTTCTTGGGGAATAAGTGAAAACCTTTACAAAAATGAGGAAATGTTCAAATCCAGTCACCTCCCACTCTCTCTAGCATAAGCTGACATGAGAGCAGACTGAGGAACATGGAGAGACAACAGAGAGGAAGAAGAGGAGGAGGACGAGGCAGAACAGAAGGTAAAGGTGAATTAAAGGTCAGCACCGACTCACCGACTTCTGTTTCTGTTTAGCTGGACCACCTACAGTATCATTCCGCACACCCCCACGAAAAGACAGAGCAAAAGGGACAAAAAAAGAGACAAAAAAGCACAAAAGACAGAGGACGTGTTGTTATTGACAGGTGACGGTTAGTTGGGAATTGGGAGTGGAGCTGTTCAATAGTACAGCGGAGACCACACCCACTGTAGTCTGATCGAGAATGACATTTATTGTTTCGAGTTGCACCGTCGACGAATATTCATACATTGCTTTTGCATCGGCGAATGTATGAACGTGGTCAGGTTCGTCTTTAGCTCAGCTCAACCCCTCCCCCAGTTGACCAGCGCAGAAACACACAGGCAAACACAACTCAACGTTGCCATGGTGACCAGAGACTGAGGGGCCAATCGGGATTAGGGAGTCAGACAGGCGCTAGCTAGCGGCGGGAATGGTGGGTCAGTTTAGGGCAGTAAGTCAGAGACGATGGGGGGTAAGAGGGGCTAGTGGGGACAGAGAGGTTATTATAGCCTAGGACTGGGTCATAGCTTCGTGCAGAAGGGGGGTTTGGTTGAAGGGAGGTGGGGAGGGGAGGCAGCCGTGCTGCCTGGGTCCCCTGGAGGGCTTTACCTTCTTAAAGAAGGGCAGGCGGTGGATTTGGCCCTGGGGGGAGGTGACGCTGCCTGCGCTGCCCTTGGGGGAGCGAGGGTCACCCTGGGGCTCAGGGGGCTCCTCGGCATCCAGGTCCAGGGGGTCAAGGTCAAAAGCCATCGTGGACATGTCCACATGAGCTGAGGGGTGGGGCGGGGCGGGGTAGAGAGAGAGAGAGAGAGAGGGGGGACAGGGAATGACAAAGAAAGAGAAAGAATATCGAGCAATAGTGAAAGAAGAAGAAAAAGGGGAGATGTACACAGAGAAACGAGGAAAGAGAAAAAAGGGAGGACAAGAAAAGCATGATAAGAAAGGCAATCAAAAGCAGAGAGAAGGCCAGACTCAGATCTGAGATCTAGAAATGGCAGGAATAACAGTGCTGAAATAAAAAGTCAATAGGTGACTAAGTAAAGAATAAATGCTTTTGGCCACGACGAAGTCAGTGTACGAGCGGGTCAGGAAAACAGTGATCGAAACAGAACAGTGAGTAATAGAGAGATGCGGAGAGAAAGGAGGTGGAAGAGAGAGCTATTCACTGCTGAGGAAGAAGTGGCGGAGACGAGAAAAAGAGAGAGAGAGAGCGAGAGAGAGAGAGAGAGCAGGGAAGGTGCTAGGAGGTGGAGGCAGAAAAGGGTGTGTAAGGAGGGTTTACAGTGTGCTGGGACTGGTTAAGGTGCTGAAGGCTCTGTGTTTTGGGTGTGGGTAGGGGTGTTTTAAGCTGGCACAGCCAGGCAGGAAGAGGGGTTTGGTATATCAGTTCAGGTATAACAAATATGGTTGATAAAGAGAACCATACTATAACTGTCGTGTATTAACGTAACACATCCATCAATGGAGAAACAATGCCAGTTACAGTCAATCTACGTGTCTGATCTAGTCTGTCTGTCTTCAATTCAATTATTCAATTCAATGAACTCACTCCCAGTCAGTTCTTATCTAATAAAAACATGTATATATTTCTGTCAATCTTTCCTTCTGTCTCTACGTCAGTCTATTTATTTCTATTTATGTCTATCCAGCAGCATGACTGAACTGAACTATCCCGTTGCTGCCCGGTGCTAACACTTAAGGTACGGGCTGCGTCTCAAATCGTGCACCAAAGGGCATTACCTTTGACCAGGGCCCATAAGGCTTTGGTCAAAACTAGCGCACTATGCAGGGAATAGGGTGCCACTTGGGACGCAGCCCTGGCCTGGCCAAGCGTCGTGATCAGGTTTAATGAGAGGAGCACTATATCCTAAGCTGTATTTCGGGCTGGTCCTGTTGGCCATGCTAATGACAAACCTGCTATAGGACCTCTCTCTTTCTCTCCATCTGACTCACACTCCAGCAGCAGCAGCAGGACACCCACTGAGACGTTTCCCCTCCACACTGCAGACATCTCATTCATCATGGATCACTGACTATCCAATTCAAATCTACACGGAATATTAGCGACAGGCCGCGGCAGAGGGCTATATCTATAGCTGTCGTGTGTGTCTCTTCTAGCCAGCCGAGCGGTGAAGATGACCCGCTACCTCTGACATTACCTGTGCCAGGAGGGGTGGGCCTGCGTGTTCCCGTGGCAACGTCCAGGCTGGAGCTGCCACCAGATTTACTGTAAGAGGGAGGAGGAGAGAACAATGAGTGGATGGTTACTGGTAGGTGAAAATTGAAGTGGATTGAAAGAAATTGTCATTGAAAGTAAATGGAACTCTTCCCATTTTTAATTGTGAAGTAGTGACTCTTGTGAAGTGGTGATTGGGTGATCATTGTTCTGTATTATGTTGCATGCATTGTGGAATCTAATTGGATAACAGGGTTGGCTCAATTCGAATTGAAGGCAGTCAATTTAAAAAGTAAACTAAAATTACAATTCAATAAGGGCATTTATTTTCAATGACTTCTCAATAAACTGAAAAGTAGACGCTACTGATTTCAAAAGTAAAAAAAAAAAAACAGAATAATTTTAAATTCAAATGACTTTGAATTAACTGCCTTCAATTCGAATTGAGCCCAACCCTGTTGGATAACAGCTCTGACATGACGGTAGCCGATAGGTAACTGATCTATGTTGCTGTAAAGTGACTGGGTGATGGGTGCCAGCGGACGTGGGTGTGGGCAGCAGCCAGTACCTGGAGCTGAGGCGGTTCTGTCTCATCTTCTGCTCCTGCAGTAGCCTGGTGTTCTCCAGTTTGACTGGGCTGGGTATGAACCCCACCTCACAGCCCTCCTTCACCAGACGCCCAATCCACCAGTCATTATTGTACTTCTGCACAGAGCACACAGACAGACAGACACGTAAACGCTACCCAATAATACACACTTCAGTCTTCTCCTCCTTCGCTCGCAGAGCCCCGGCTGTTGTTGCCAAGGCAACTGCCGCCACCATCGTAGCTTGCTTATCGACACATCAATCAGATATGAATATAGAACCGGATGTTTACATGATAACAGAATGCCATTTCACCATATCCCACTGTCTTTGTAAAGCATCCAGGGGATGGGGACAAAATCATCTTCAGAAATGATCTAACAATAAGAAACAAGAAGGCCCAGTGCTGTTTACGCAGCTCCGGTACCTCTTTGATGTGTAGGAAGTCTTTGGCTTCAAAGGAGATGGCCATGCCCTGCACTGGGACGTCATCGTTGGGCCCAGAGTTGTAGCCCACATTCGTCCGCACAGCAAAGGCCACTGGTTTGGTCTGGAGAGGTTGAAGCAAAAGAGAAAGCAGAACAAAGAATGAGAACGGAGGATAAGAATGATGAATGACATGAGGGCGACAGAGCGGACAAGACGGGGGTGAGATATTAGTCAACTTGTCATGTCGCTCGATGTCTATAATGTCACAAAGACTGTTATTGGATGTTAATTGACTAGAAATACAGGTTATAATATGTGTTAACCGTGTACCTAAAACATTGTGGGGACACTGTTAGCGAGATTAGTCAGGTGTATGGTTAGGGTCAGGGCGAACGGTTAAAGACTGTGCTGTTCTGTATGGCTGTATGGGGTACTGTATTACAGAAGGACAGGGTCACAGGGAAGGGCCATGGTGACCTCTGACCTTAGCTTTCTCGAGGGTGGCCAGGGCCTGTAGGTCTGCCTCCTTCCTCAGTGCCTCTGGGTCCTCCTCCAGGGACACATCTGAGTCCGACGGCCGGCTAGTGTAGGAGTCGGCAGAGCCCTGCAACACACGCACACACACGCACACACACACACACACACAGGGACAGAGTAAGTGAGTGTGTGCATGTTTGTGAGTGTGTGTTTATGTGTGAGAGAGAGAGAAAGAAAGAGGGCAGAGAGAGAGGAGGTATAGAGAGAAGGAAAGAAGGAGAATGTGGGAGATGGTGGCATGGCCATTTTTTCTAGCGTGCTGTATGTTTGTTTCGAGCGTGTGTGTGTGTGTGTGTGTGTGTGTGTGTGTGTGTGTGTGTGTATATGTTTGTTTCGAGCGTGTGTGTGTACACAAGCGTATTCTATGGCATGACCACACGTCCTTGAATAAAAACCTCTGTGGCAATAAAGACAGCAATAGTACTACTGGAAACACACACACACACACACACACACACACCTCGCCATAACAACAGACAGACAGGGGGCCTCTCAGTCTCTTCTCTCAATATATTATTTTCCACTGCCTGTCTTTTCACATCTCCCTATGCTTTGCTCCATCTCTGTTTAGACCATAATATGTACTGTACTGTGTTCTGTCCATCTCTGTTTAGACCATAATATGTACTGTGTTCTGTCCATCTCTGTTTAGACCATAATATGTACTGTACTGTGTTCTGTACTACTGACTGGTCCCTACCTCATTCTGAATGGCTCGAGGGCAAATATCCCAATCACTTATAATTGTCATCAGGTCCCACGTCTCTGTGGTATTTCTTTTGTTTCACCCTTTATTTATAACCTGGAGGCACAAAGGGAACTTGCCTGCCTGGCTGCCTGCCTGGCTGCCTGCACTCAAGCCTACTCCTCAAATACACACACATTACTGTCTGGCACAGAACACTTGGCTGGTGTAATATGAGTGTGAAGTGGATGCATCAAAACACATATGCAAACTTGAATCCCATCTGATCAGGCGCTTTGACGTGTTTAACACCCAGTGCCTACAGATTCACTGAGTGCGGGCGTGTCAGAGAGAGAGGGAGAGCTAGAGATAGAAAAGACAGATAAAACGGCCAAAGGCCCGGATTTAATATTAGCACTGATATATTACTCATGAAGTGGCTATGGTTTTGTCCACTTCCACCACTAGTGATCAATGGTAACCCGAGCCTCTCTGGCTGACCCTAATCCACCCATCCACACAATAAAAACCCTGGCCTCCTCTCCTGTGGGGGCTCTGCTCAGAGCGGAGCGTTCCCTGCCTGGCATACTGTACACTACAGCCCAGCACTGGTAGTACAGCCCGGCTCACTTGTAAAGTGTTTGAGTGTTCTCTTTATGTAACTATCCCACTTGTTCGGTTTTTTCCAGGTGTCAGACTCTCTCTCGCTCGCTTGCCGCATACACCCGTGGGAGGTGCAGACAAGAATGCGGACAGCTGAATGTGTGAGGCAGAATGACTGAGTCATTAGGTGTGGGGTTTTAAAATAGAGGTGAGAATGTGGTGAGAATTGACATCCACCATATGTAATGACTTGAAATAATTCCCCAGTGAGAAAATGGGGAGTTCAAACACGTAGGTATTTGATAATTAGCACATAAGTATGTGCTTCAACAAAACTGCTTTTAAAAAATGGTGCGATCGCAAAATCAGAAAACTTCCCGACTCCCTATTGGTCTCTCGGTTTCTGCCTGTTATAACAGCAACTGCAGGTACTGTTGTTACGTATAGAGCCGTGTGAAAGAGAAGAAGAAATGAAAAGAAGGGTTGAGTCCCAGAATGCCCCAGAAGGTAGCACGGGTCAGGGGTGGGAGGTGAAGGTTCAGCGGCTTCAGCCCCCATCTCTACTCCAGAGCAAACAGAGACGAGACAGCACTCGAAGGACTAAATATACACTAGGGCAACCTGTCACAGACAGACAGAAATACTGTATGTGAGTGAGAGCTAGGTACTTTGATATTTATTGTGTCACTTTATATGGTTTGAATTCAAAACAAACAGAACGTTGATTCTTGCGCAGCCACCTTTCCCATCAAAATCAAATCGGTGGCTTAGCAATGCCACGCCCGGTAACCAAGGCAACGTGTAGTCACTTCCAGGGGAGCCACCCCTGACCATCCCTACTTCCTGTTCCATTAACACAAACACACCCACTCTTGCCCGTCTCCGGGACACAGACAGACATGCAGCGTTTAATAATGATGATAATAGCCGTTGCCACTTACCGGCTCTGAGTCATCCTCTAACCCATACAGGTGCATCCCAACATGGAGAGCTGATTATTACAGAAAGGTTAATTACGATAGATGAGAAACCAAGAGGACTGTGTCTGTCTAAGAGAGAGAATACAGAGGAGAGAATAGCTTGCTGCCTCGTCAGAATAACTCTCACAGAACAGCAACTCCCTGACTGCTGCAACAGGTCTGTGATGCAGTGAAGCGAGAGGGAGCAAGAGGGATGTGTGTGTGTGTGTGTGTGTGTGCGCGAGTGCGTTTACAGTATGTGTGACTCACTCACTCAACCTGGTCACACCACATAACAAACCCGCAGAATAGAAAAAGACAAGGACGGGAGTGAAATCGATGGAGAGAAAAAGAGAGGGAGACACAATTAGGGACTTAATCAATCCTTTACGAAACAAATACAGTCTGGAGGGGAGGGGAGTGTGAAGCAGGGAGCAGGGTGATGTACCGATCAACAGGCAGTATGGATACCTGTAATTACTCTTACCCTCCCCCTTACTCTTTCTATCTTACTGTCCTCTCTCTCTCCTCAACCTTTCTCTTTTTCTCTCTCTCTCCCATTGCCTCGCTACATGCTCCTTTACTGCATACGGTCCTTCCCTCTCTTCCACTCCCTCTGTCCATGGATTCTGTCACTAATTTAGTTGCTTCACAGCTCCTGTTCAAAATAGCTAAAGACCACCTGATCCCATAGCTGCTCTCCCATTGGCCAGGCCAGAGATCCCAGTAGTGTCAGCCCAGCTGCTTGGTAGAGAGAGAGAGGAAGAGAAAGGAAGAGAAAGAGAGAGGAAGAGAAAGAAAGAGAGGAAGAGAAAGAAAGAGAGGAAGAGAAAGAAAGAGAGAGAAAGAAAGAAAGAAAGAAAGAAAGAAAGAAAGAAAGAGAGAGAGAGAGAGAGAGAGAGAGAGAGAGAGAGAGAGAGAGAGAGAGAGAGAGAGAGAGAGAGAGAGAGAGAGAGAGAGAGAGAGAGAGAGAGAGAGAGAAGATAAACATGGGGAGGATGAGAGATACCATCAGAATAGCACCGCTCACTTTTGGAAGTGGTGAAGGCAGGAGAAATGGCTAGATTAACATGCTCTCAGAAACATACTCAACAGGTGACTAATGGCTACAGCTGAGCTTATTTGATAAACATCCTGCTTCAAGGCTTTGCCTGGAGAGCTGGGCCTATAGACAGACAGTTGAAGTCAGAAGTTTACATACACCTTAGCCAAATACATTTAAACTCAGTTTTTCACAATGTCTTAGGTCAGTTAGGATCACCACTTTATTTTAAGAATGTGAAATGTCAGAATAATAGTAGAGATAATGATTTATTTCAGCTTTTATTTCTTTCATCACATTCCCAGTGGGTCAGAAGTTTACATACACTCAATTAGTATTTGGTAGCATTGCCTTTACATTGCTTAACTTGGGTCAAACGTTTGGGGTAGCCTTCCACAAGCTTCCCACAATAAGTTGGGTGAATATTGGCCCATTCCTCCTGACAGAGCTGGTGTAACTGAGTCAGGTTTGTTGGCCTTCTTGCTCGCACACGCTTTTTCAGTTCTTCCTACAAATCTTCTATAGGATTGAGGTCAGGGCTTTGTGATGGCCACTCCAATACCTTGACTTTGTTGTCCATTTTGCCACAACTTTGGAAGTATGCTTTGGGTCATTGTCCACTTGGAAGACCCATTTGCAACCAAGCTTTAACTTCCTGACTGATGTCTTGAGATGTTGCTTCAATATATTCACATCATTTTCCATCCTCATGATGCCATCTATTTTGTGAAGTGCACCTGTCCCTCCTACAGCAAAGCACCCCCACAACATGATGCTGCCACCCTCATGCTTCACGGTTGGGATGGTGTTCTTCAGCTTGCGAGCATCCCCCTTTTCCTCCAAACATAATGATGGTCATTATGGCAAAACAGTTCTATTTTTGTTTCATCAGACCAGTGGACATTTCTCCAAAAAGTACGATCTTTGTCCCCATGTGCAGCGGCAAACCGTAGACTGGCTTTTTTATGGTGGTTTTGGAGCAGTGGCTTCTTCCTTGCTGAGCGGCCTTTCAGGTTGTTGATATAGGACTTGTTTTACTGTGGATATAGATACTTTTGTACCTGTTTCCTCCAGCATCTTCACAAAGTCCTTTGCTGTTGTTCTGGGATTGATTTGCACCTTTCGCACCAAAGTACATTCATCTCTAGGAGACAGAACGCGTCTCCTTCCTGAGCGGTATGACGGCTGCGTGGTCCCATGGTGTTTATACTTGCATAATATTGTTTGTACAGATGAACGTGGTACCTTCAGGCGTTTGGAAATTGTTCCCAAGGATGAACCACACTTGTGGAGGTCTACAATTTTTTTTCTAAGGTCTTGGCTGATTTCTTTTGATTTTCCCATGATGTCAAGCAAAGAGGCACTGAGTTTGAAGGTAGGCCTTGAAATACATCCACAGGTACACCTCCAATTGACTCAAATTATGTCAATTAGCCTCAGAAGCTTCTAAAACCATGGCATCATTTTCTGGAATTTCCCAAGCTGTTTAAAGATACCAAAAAGTGTACTTAGTGTATGTAAACTTAGTGATACTTAGTGTATGTAAACTTCTGACCCACTGGAATTGTGATACAGTGAATTATAAGTGAAATAATCTGTCTGTAAACAATTGTTGGAAAAATTACTTGTGTCATGCACGAAGTAGATGTCCTAACCGACTTGCCAAAACTATAGTTTGTTAACAAGAAATTTGTGGAGTGGTTGAAAAACGAGTTTTAATGACTCCAACCTAAGTGTATCTAAACTTCTGACTTCAACTGTATATAACAATGACTGGGTCCCACCCAAATTAATGAGACAGAATGTTTAATAATACGCACATCTCTGATAATGTCACTCCATACCCGTATGGAAAAGATCTAGAAGAATTTAACAAGATTCTTATACGTTCTTCCTGGAACTTATCAGTAATACACATGGCAGCAAATACACTGACAAAATTCATAGAAGATTTTAGTAGTGTCTGACTTGTATGGGTGAGTAACATTTAGACATAACAGAAATGTTGCATGTATTATCTAGAAAAGAGACATGTAAGCTAAGCCTTCTAAGGTTTCACATACATACAAATGTCAAAGCACGTGATTGTCTGATGTCATTGAGCGAGTTGTCATGGCAGACTTTGCATCTTATTGAAGAAAGAGATACCTAGTCAGTTGCACAACTGAATGTATTCAACCGATATGCGTCTTCCGCATTTAACCCAACCCCTCTGAATCAGAGAGGTGCGGGGGCTGCCTTAATCGATGTCCACATCATTGGCAGTTGTGGGGGTTTACTGCCTTGCTCAAGGGAAGAATGGCAGATTTTTCCACCTTGCTGGCTCGGGGATTCAAACAATTATCCCAACACTCTAACCGCTAGGCTACCTGCCACCCCGGAGGAGGGGAGGAGGAGCAAAGGAGGAGTCGAGGCGGAGGAGAGAAGGAGAAGGACGAGGAGGAGAAAAGGACAAGGAGGATATGGGTAATCACTTCAAAGCTGAGACATGCCAAAAGGTTTCACAAACTAGATTTCCTTGGCAAATATTCCCCTATATCTCTCCTTATCCATTAAATACATTTTACAGTAAGAAATGCTTTCAGTTGAAAACTCAGTAAGGTTACTCTACCCCAAAAGCCAAAGGTGCAGCAAACACATGAATTGATCAGATAACAATGGATCAATGATTAATGATCAAGTTGCACTGCTGTCAGATTGGAATTATGTAAGTGTATGTCCTCTGGAGTTTGGTCCAGTGGCGCTAGTAGGCAGAGCTAATAGGCAGAGCTAGTAGGCAGAGCTAGTAGGCAGAGCTAGTAGGCAGAGCTAGTAGGCAGAGCTAGTAGGCAGAGTTAGTAGGCAGAGTTAGTAGGCAGAGTTAGTAGGCAGAGCTAGTAGGCAGAGCTAATGGGCAGAGGTAGTGGGCAGAGGTAGTGGGCAGAGCTAATGGGCAGAGGTAGTGGGCAGAGCTAGTGGGCAGAGCTAATGGGCAGCGCTAATGGGCAGAGCTAGTGGGCAGAGCTAGTGGGCAGAGCTAGTGGGCAGAGCTAGTGGGCAGAGCTAGTAGGCAGGGCTGGGTATAGTTAGTAGGCAGGGCTGGGCAGAGTTAGTAGGCAGGGCTGGGCAGAGTTAGTGGGCAGGGCAGAGCTGGGCAGAGTTAGTAGGTAGGGCTGGGCAGAGCTAGTGGGCAGAGCTAGTGGGCAGAGCTAGTGGGCAGGGCTGGACAGAGTTAGTAGGCAGGGCTGGGCAGAGCTAGTAGGTAGGGCTGGGCAGAGCTAGTAGGCAGGGCTGGGCAGAGCTAGTGGGCAGAGCTAGTGGGCAGAGCTAGTGGGCAGAGCTAGTAGGTAGGGCTGGGCAGAGCTAGTAGGCAGGGCTGGGCAGAGCTAGTAGGCAGGGCTGGGCAGAGCTAGTAGGCAGGGCTGGGCAGAGCTGGGCAGAGCTAGTAGGCAGGGCTGGGCAGAGCTGGGCAGAGTTAGTAGGCAGGGCTGGGCAGAGTTAGTAGGCAGGGCTGGGCAGAGCTAGTAGGCAGGGCTGGGCAGAGCTAGTAGGCAGGGCTGGGCAGAGCTAGTAGGCAGGGCTGGGCAGAGCTAGTAGGCAGGGCTGGGCAGAGCAGTAGGCAGGGGCTGGGCAGAGCTAGTAGGCAGGGCTGGGCAGAGCTAGTAGGCAGGGCTGGGCAGAGCTAGTAGGCAGGGCTGGGCAGAGCTAGTAGGCAGGGCTGGGCAGAGCTAGTAGGCAGGGCTGGGCAGAGCTAGTAGGCAGGGCTGGGCAGAGCTAGTAGGCAGGGCTGGGCAGAGCTAGTAGGCAGGGCTGGGCAGAGCTAGTAGGCAGGTCTGGGCAGAGCTAGTAGGCAGGTCTGGGCAGAGCTAGTAGGCAGGTCTGGGCAGAGCTAGTAGGTAGGGCTGGGCAGAGCTAGTATGTAGAGCTGGGCAGAGCTAGTAGGCAGGGCTGGGCAGAGCTAGTAGGCAGGGCTGGGCAGAGCTAGTAGGTAGGGCTGGGCAGAATTAGTAGGCAGGGCTGGGCAGAGCTAGTAGGCAGGGCTGGGCAGAGCTAGTAGGCAGAGCTAGTCAGCTGAAAACACTGAGACATGGAGGTATGAGAGGTGAGAGGCTGTAATTTTCACCAAGCAGCCCTGACTGCCTTTCTTCTCCTGCTCTCTTCATCTGCAAAGTGGCTTCCACTGATATGAATTCACACCTGCTTAGCTCTAATATCAAACAAATTGGGGGAGAGAAGGTGGGGCGAGAGAGAACCAGAGTGAGGAAAGGGAGAGAGCGAGAAAGAGGGAGAAGAAAAAGGAACGAGTGGGAGTGTGAAAGACAAGAGCGTTGAACAATGAGGGGTGAAAAGCGTTGCCTTGAGGGGATAAATTATGTTAATGATGTTGCCTCTTCTGATGCAATGAAGGCCTTACTAACTGTTCCAGTACATGATGGCACGACGAAGGAGGGAGAATGGTACAATACTGTTATGGACTGGAGATGTGTACTTTGCGTCTACAGGCTGCAGTTTAATTTACAGATGCATGATATTTGCGAGTCTGTAACTTTCTCACTCCAAATTATTTACGATTAATTCAGGATTATCCGTAATCACGGTAGCATCCACATTAATGTAGAAGTGTTTCGAAACATATTCTATTCTTATTTACAATAAAAGTGACAATACTTTATTTAGCATTAATTTCTATCGGGCACAAAGTAATCTGAAACACAACCAAAACAAACAGGAAATGCATCTAACAAATGTGTAGAGTCACAAGCTTGATGTAATCATTTCATGCTAGGAATATGGGACCAAATACTAAACTTGACTACTTTAATACACATAAATTAATTTGTTCCAATACTTTTGGTCGCCTGAAATGGGGGGGACTATGTACAAAAAGTGCTGTAATATCTCAACGGTTCACCCGACGATATTGATGAAAATACAAGTCAAATTAAAGCTGACAGTCAACACTATAACCTCATTGTATCATATCAAATCCAAAGTGCTGGAGTACAGAGCCAAAACAACTGTCCCAATACTTTCGGAGCTCACTGTATCCAGTGTGTGTGGATGAATAGTATAAGCATCTATCTAGTGTCCTCCTTTGTGACTGTCGGAGGAAGTATAACACGTGCTGTGAAGTCATATGCCTTTTGCCTTGATGATGATATAAAGATCTACGGATAAAAAACAAACTAAGATTCAAAGTGAGAAGGCGGTGTGTGGGACAGAGTGAAATAAGATCGAAAAGATAGCAAGAAAACATACCGAAGTGAAATACAATAATGGACCAAACCACTAGTGTGATTATTTATGACATTCTAATCCTGACAAGATCCCACTCTCTCGCTACTCCCCTAGACTGTATTTCTGCCTCTCTCCTCCTGCCCTCCCTCCTGCCCTCCCTCCTGCCCTCTGTGTGATCGGAGCAAACAGTCTACCCAGCTGTAATCACAGTCAGAGACAGGGCAAACACACACTCAGACAGACAGCAGAGAGGGCGACGGACAGAATCCATGATCATGCCCAGGCTCAATCCCTATTCCACAGGGCTTTCACGTCCCACACCTGCAGCACTGGCATAAACAGTAGTCAGCGGTGGAACTGGAGATCCACAAGCAACACTCTTCCAGAGGATTAAAAAGCAACAGGTATTGAGAAGCAGGAAGCCAGGTTGGTAGCTAACAGTGTACTAAAGAGAGGAGCGATAGAAATGTCTCGCGATGGCCAGTGGCACGTCCCAATGTCTAAATGGCCATATGCCTTGACACACGACGTGTGCCGTTGGCATGACAATGGGCTGGACGACGGACCACCGTGTCTTCGTGGACTGCTATCTAGAAAAAAGGCTCTGCAGTGCTGAGAGAGACGACAACAGAAAACGTGAGTCATGTGCAGACCTCACCGAAAATACACAGATGTGTGATTCAGCTCAAAGTGGGCACTAATTAAGTAATATCAACAATAACTTTTGAAAACGAATAAGCTAATGGCAGATAGACTTGCCTACTACAGCTAATTATACTGTTGGGACATACAGCATTTAAAAAGGCACTTTGAAACCAAAACAACAACTAAAACAATGACAATACGCATAGGAAATGTAACATTAAAAAAGCACTAAAATATCAGAAAATACCCCCCTAGATGTCCACCTATCAAGAAATCAGCTACATAAATATAGCACTCTGTCTGAAATTTGTGGAGGTCAAAACCATGACATTCTCTTGTTAGGAAACACTGACGTTACGGACTATGTGATCTGCATCTCTGGGGGACCAGCCTGGATCCCCAAAGATGCAGATCACATGTTTCACAATAGAGTGGGCCTCATAAAATGGCTATAGAGGCTAGGGTCTGGGACAGTGAGGCTGGCGGGTCCCTCAGCAGGCAGGCAGTCTACCAGGGGGACTGGAAGTCTAATTAAAAACCCAGCGCCTTTCCTGCAGCTGTGGCCCAGCCCAAAATGGAATCACACAACGCAGGCGAAAGAAGAGGATCAAAGAAAGCACCAGAGAGAGAATGAGAGACACCAGGAAATGGCACATCAAAAACTTTTTTCTAAGTTAATGTGTCCTGTCCACCAACCTAAATGTCAATCCTCTCTGACACACTCCCCACATAGTCTCACAGACATACTCCAACACACACACTCCTACAGTACGGCAAGGCGCCCTTCCCGGGCCGGGTGCCAAAACAGACTCGCCAAAAGTGTAAAGCGTTTAGCTAGATCTGTCTTACCATGCCGGGCCTGCGATACCTGTCAGTCTGTTCCATACCGCGTTCGCCACACCACGGCAAACCAGAGGGGCAAAGCCACAGTCCACACCAACGACCGGCAGTGTGTGTGTGTGTGTGTGTGTGCGCGTGTGCGCGAGAGAGAGCGAGACCGTGCCGGCAAGTGTGTAAGTCCAAAAGTATGTTTGTGTGTGTGTGTCTGAAAGAGAGAGAGCCAGAGAGAGAGTACTGTATGTGTGAAAAATAGGAGAGTGCTCTCCTAACCCTCCTAACACACACCCCCACCTCCAAGAACCTGAACCTTGTGTATGAGAAAGGGAGAGGGGAGTGAGAGAGTTGGGACTGGTGGGTGGGTGGGGGGGTGGGTGGGGGGGGGGGGGGTCAGGTTGCAGGACTTGTGCTACATTTGCAAACTGGGGAATTATATTTAGCACTGGCAGGACAGAAACAGGACCGTGAACGCAACGCAACGAGCCCCAGAAGGAGGCTTGGTATGCAGCCGTCAGTCATTCAATGCCCCAACTGACGTGGGAGAGAGGCTGGGGCAGGAAAAAAAATAAAAAATAAACGTTCCTCTATCCTGCTCTCTGTCTCTCTCTATACCCGGAACAGGACATCAAACAAGGGGATGATATGGGGTTAGAGGGGAGGAAGTGACTAGATGGGGCGGACTTCCAGTGCACAATAATATGACCGCACACTTGGAACCAGTCCGCACCCAGGAGGCGACTATCCCCTAAAGACAAGGGAAATAAAACGGACATTTCAAGGCCACACAGGTTTATTCTAAAATCTCTTTGATTAAGTTCTAGCTGATGCTGCTCATTCCTGATTCATTTAGGATTTTAAACAAATCTAACGCTGTTGAACAAATCTCAAATCTTTTTGGAATCACAGTTGAGAAAAAGTATTCTTTAAAGTCACAAGAAATCATTTTTCTATTAATATCCATTATTGCCATTTGTATTTTATTTTTTAAACACTTTTTTGGAGTGTTTGAAATTGGGATCCTTTGCATTTACAGGCATAGAGCCGACATGGAAATGAATATTATTGAAGGTAGTTTGAAAATTCTAAACATATGTACATCTTAAGCTCAAATAACGCAACAAAATAATTTTAAACTATAAAGATTCCCTGCCGGACATGAGAGACATGTCCGGCAAGAATCCCTGAGCAAATGTCCTACTATTCTACACATTTTACCACGAGACTGAGATAAAATGTTTGATTTGTCAAGTGTAACAACAACAACAACAATCGTGTTTGTGTATATTGTGTGTTTTTTTGTGGGGTGGGCGGGGCTCGTGGGGGGTGGGGGTGTATGCTACGTCAGTGTACATCAGCTACGCGGGTGTTGGCTGTCGCTGGTTAACGCTTGATCTGATTGAATCTAGGTCTAAGCTAGGAGGGCAGGGGGTTCGGGGCGGGGTGGAGGGCAGGGGGTTCGGGGCGGGGTGGAGGGCAGGGGAAACGCACAGCTCTGGCGTCTCTCTATTCCACCAGCAGAGGGCAACCTCTGACGCTGTGACAGGTGCCTCACCACAGCAGACCGCAGGAGTGCTTGACGGACTGGTGATGAACAGGCAGCCAGCCAGGTCCACAGCATGAGGAACAGATTGCCAGAGACAGGCAGACAGGCAGGCTAGTATTCTCCGAGCCACTCCCAAGTGTCAGCCAGTCAGACTACTGTTTGGTTCCCTCTCCTCAGAGAAAAGCAGCCTTCTGCCAGGCTGCACTGACAGAAGGACTGATTACGGTTTATCTTCCAATGGAAAGGGAACATACACCATAGCAGGATTTCTCTCCCACACAGCTGAGAAAAATCACCAGGGTGAAAAACAATGAGGAAAAATGACTAACTGCCACTCAGATGGAGGAAATTGTAACGAACGGGTTTATCAAATTCTCCTCACTCAAATGAGAAGAGGTGATTCCAGGGTGTACTATTAAAGATAGGCTTCATCCTGTGAACATTGCGGTCGTAGGATTTCATTTATTTGTCCTGAGCTTGGAGCGGCCTTCTTTTACGTAACACAACCCCCTCTTTTGTGAAACAGCCAGTTGACCTGACCCTGGTGCCGTCCAAAAGAATATTCCGTGATTCATCGTGACCTAATAGCGTTGGACTGACACAGTATCGCTAAATGGAATGGCTAAATAAAGAAAGTGAACCCCAGCGAATGAGCCCCCAGGGATGCCAGAGTGATTATGGTCCTTCACTGACTGTGTTGTGTAGGGGGTCGGCTCATCTCATGTCTCTATGGTAGTATAGCTGGAGGCCATTGCCAGACAGTCCACTGTATTGATCACAAAAACCCATCTGAATGTGTGTGTGTGTGTGTGTGTGTGTGTGTGTGTGTGTGTGTGTGTGTGTGTGTGTGTGTGTGTGAGGGAGAGAGGAGAAAGAAGAGAAATAGATGGATAGAGAGAGAGAGAGAGAGAGAGTTGTAGAATTGAATCCTCAAATCATCTTCAGTCAGCCCAGACATTGTAACAGCGATGAACAATTCCAAAGAGGCAAGGAGGTGACAAGAGGTACATCTGATCTACATCTTGTGTCTTTCACACCCATACTGCCTCTTAATTCCCAGGTTACAATCCCGGCTAGTAATGGTGCTCATTACTACATGCATGCCTGTGTATCTAAAGTACTCTATTCTTGTGTACACACACACACACACTAATCCCATCTAACCATCCTCTCCTCCTCTCCATCCCACCGCGCCTGCACACAGAGGGGAGATTCAGTGTGCCGGTTGCTATGGAAACCAGGCGGTGTACGAGCTCCACCGCTGGCTGATTGTGTGACAGTGTGTGTGAGACTAAAGCTTAGAAAGAGGGGGGGAAACACACACAGCGCAGCTAGCTGCATACATAGACGTAACATAGCCGGCCGACATAGTGCATTAGGACGTCTAAATGCAGTATTTACCGCAAATTCAGGTCCATAGTGGAAACATCCACTACAACGGCCCCTCCTACCGTACATGTCCGGCTCAGAGCAGACTTACAGAGAGTTAATGAGGAGATGTGCCAGTGAGTAGGGGAGGGAGGGGGAGGGGTGCCACAGAGGATGAAGTTAGCTAACCTTTAGAATCCACAGGAGGGCTACACTCCCTGTGTTCACTGCCAAGAGAGGGGACTTTTTTTTCTTCGTTTTTTAGAGTGACACCCATAGCGAGCAGGTTAATGTCATCAGGCAGGGGCGAAACGTTTCCTTCCTCAACTGAAAGAGATCGAGGAGGAAAAGGGGACGCATTGGTGGCATGACACAGGGCCCCTTTAATAAAATGTCATGTCCGCATGATGAGCTGTGATGGAGGTGACACGTGTGTCACCTTAAACCCCTTCCCCTCTCTCCAGACCCCCGGAAAGGAAGTGTCTCTGTGTGGTATGTTGTGTTCATTTCCCCCATGGGAAAGCTGGAAAATAGCAGGCTTCCATGGGCTCACCCTGACAGTGTTGATCAATGCACCACGGGGAACAGGGGAAGGCGTGCTGGGGAGGGTCTGAGCCCTACACGAGGACCCGGAACCAGGACATGACAATCAGGACTGGGGAGATCTATCTCCTGGAGTCCCTACGATACACTCTCTCACCTCTCTGTCTTGTTCTTATCCAAGCTGCATCAATCTGACCAGTTTATTGTTGATTCATAGTGAAGAACATTGAGTCCTGAGTAGGTGAGGGCAACCACTGGGGAGGACTGCAGAGGCATCAATTGTGTTTATGAGGGCAACATAAATGTGGGGCGACAGAGATAGGACAAGCAAAAAAGAAACAAGACAGCTATCGCACAGATGAGAAGGAAAGTGAAGGAGGAGTAAGAGGATAACAATGTAAGTAAAACTGCAGTAACTGCAGTAACTTGTAATGTACAACTGCAGTAACTTGTAATGTAAGTAAAACTGCAGAGAGCTTTGACGGCTGTGTGCGAGTGACCATGTAAATGTGTTTGGGTTACTTACATGAGAAGGCGCTAACAGTGCTGCAGCATATCGGGCTATTCTCACCTATGAATCTCTTCAAACTGATCACTAGAGGAATCAGGCAGTACAATACAAGGTACAGTATAGGTACAGCGTAAGGCAAAAAGGGGGTCTTACCTGCCGGACAAAGCTGTTGGAGGTGGTGTCAGAGGAGGTGCTTCCATCAGAGCGCTTGAAGCGGCTCTTCCGCTTGGAATACTTTGCCTGGAAGGAAGGAAGATAAGGAGACAAGAAACCAAAAAGAGACATTAGGGCAAGCTTCACAAAGCAAGTCTTAATAAAAAAAAAAAGTACACTTGAACAAAGTTTTGTTCACAAAACATCTGTTCTGTTGAGAAAACATGACGAAACCTCCCAGCCTTGTTCTAGCGGTAAATTCATCTCAAGACCACAAAATTCAATTGTTTATGATACTGGAACTCTATGATCAGGAGAGCTTCAGGGACATAGAAGACAATGACCAGAACAGATGGAGCGCTGCCAGAGATGGGAGTTAAGAGGAGACATCACATCCTGATCTTCTCCCAGCACCAGTATACTCCACCCTCTTAGCTCAGCTTCATGTTCAACCTCCATTATGGGTCATTATTCATGTAGGTTGGGACCCTGTAATGTGATTGGCTGATCCCTGGCAAATTGCCTATCCGGCTTGGGCAGGGCCCTCCATTGCATTAGAGCCCACCCTGGTCACGTCACCATGGATACGCCGTGCCGGCTAATTGCATTTGTTGGCAATCAGGAAGACTGGTGGGCTCTTGTGTGTACAGATGCGTGTGTACAGATGCCTGAGCGGAGGCCACAAGAATAGTAAACAGGAACATACAATACAGACACACACACACACACACACACACACACACACACACACACACACACACACACACACACACACACACACACACACACACACACAATGCATGAATATGTGCAGTGTTCAAAAGTAGACACCCACATGGGGCATATTCCTGCATTCAAAAACATTATCAATCTCTCAGAGCCATGTTCTCTTTCATGTACAAAATCATGCTCACATTGAGCATAAACTGTCCAGTTTATCGCTGCACACCTGCTCCCTGCAACCCAACCACCTCCACACACACACTCACACGCAGGCAGGCATGCACACATGCACGCACACACCTGCGCCCACAGCTATGACCAACGTTAACAGACCAACACTTTACTACAGTTCTAATCGGAATACTCCTCGGTGTGAGGTACGGACCAGCTGTTAGAGAGTTTGAGTCAAGCTCTAGGTCCAGTCCAGCTGTAGTCCAGCTCCCCTCTCATCATCACTGAACCGGAGCACCGTAGTCCCCAGAGAGGTATGGCTCTGCCTGTGCTGACAACCTTTAAACAAAATGTGCCCTCAACAGCCGCTACAACCCTGGCCCGGACATGGGCAGCATCCTCTGTGGTCGACACACTACAGATCATACTCCGAGGGTGAAGAAAAGAGAAAACACAACGCGATCTCTGCATCCTTGACAGTTGAGTTGTAGGAAATGAGGGGGGGTGGGTTTACTGAGCTGGCCACGAGGAGAGGCTGGCTACAGTAAAGGGTTGGGAAATGCCATACCGGGAAAGTAGGGAGGGGAGGTTTCCTGTTGGTAAACAACCTTCAAGGCTAAGTGACTAATTAGAGGGGGGTGTGACGCGAGCGCCGCTCTGTTAGACAGGAACTGTAAACTGGGGAGGGATTCGAGGACAAGCCGACGGTGTGTCTCTGGCTTCCAGCTTTAACAGAGCACAGTCGAACATTCTCCAGGCAAACATACAGCAACAGCACTCCTCCGCTGGTGCTGCACGCAGAAGAACAAACACAATCTATAATCTGAGTTATCGTAGCCAGGCTTGATTTGGATCAGTTCAGGATTCTCCGGCGCCTGCTCATATATTTCCATCTCTGTTTGGGTTGGTTGTTGCCATTCAGTGTTGCTGGGGGGCCGGGGGGGGTCTTTCCTCCGGGATATTAGAAATGGCACCATTTTCTCTATATAGCGCACTGCTTTTGACCAGGACCCACGGGGCATTAGTCAACATAGGTACACTATCTAGGGAATACGGTGCCATTTGGGACGCATCCTACAAGCGTGGTCCCCTGGTCGTCACTCCACAGCTGAGTTATAAATATGCCGGCGGGCAGGTCTGCGTGAACTTTATATCTAATTGATCCGAGTGCCACACACAAACCCTTCCCCGCCACAGGACACAAGGAGGGGGGTCCATCTGTCTCTCAGCACAGCACCAACACGCAAGGGATAGAAATCTGACAGGTAAAACCAGTCAGAGAGAGAGAGAGAGAGAGAGAGTGATGGAGAGATAGAAAGAATGATGGGCAAGGGAGAGATGGAGAGAGAAAGAGTGGGAGAGTGAGGCGTGCAGGAAGCATACTTGGCGTGGCTTGAGGTGTCCGGTTGTATACAGCATGTGTTGTTTTTCTGTGATGTCGTGGTTTCCGTGGAGAGACAGTGATGGAGCTTAGCGTGGGCGGGTTTTGATCTGGTCATTCTCCTATTTTCTTCTCTTCATTCAATTGTATGTCCAATCATGCCCATGTAACCAGTGATATCATATACTGTAACTTCCTGGGTGCCATTTATAGCTACAGAAAAAGTTACATTCTGAACATTTAGAGTTCTAAAAGAACAACAGCCAATATGCTGTTTTTTGGAGGGCAGAATAGGAATGGCTATAAGGGAGGGCATTTTAACAAATGACATGATCGTTATGTGTGATCTTATTCCATTAAATGTGTCTGCCAAGGGAGTATGGCATTCATCCCCTCTCATTTCAGAAAGAGTTTGTTAGTGATCCTCATCATTAATCTGCCACACTTTGATGCCATGGCAGTTTCTGTCAGCAAAGAAATAACAATGCAATAGGCTACCTATGAGTATAAAGCCATTTAAACAGAATTCGGTGTCCATACTCCTGCATGAAGGCAAAACGGATGAGAGAGAAAATTGTGTCCACTGTCCACACAGTCCATGGCTTGCATCACTTGGGGACTTCATCAATCTAGTAACATGTGGCACATTGCGCTAATTGCAGAAAAGACATCAGAGTTCGTTACTCAAACATCATTTAGCGTTAGCCTACAATAATAGGCAGGCAGCTTTGTGGAAGGATTGCATTTTATTTACTACACAATGAAAGCGAACCATCAAATTGTCAAACCAAAAATAGACAATAATTCCTGTGGTTTTATTTGGAAGTGGAACAGCAGCAGCAGCTGGTAACGAGAAACGGAAGAAAATCCGTACAAAGGGACACACGGCAGCCACAGTTAATTACCATATTAGTGGCCCTCTGTGACCAGACCACTGCTTTTACTATAATAGATGAAGAATACGTGCATTACTTGGTTATTAGACCTACTCATTTTTACTCTGGGAATTATAGCCTACTCCACGAAATCTTATTCGCAGCTGGTTTCAAAATCGTTCACCTGCTTTCCTGCTTGTATAGTTCCTGTTATGACAAGTGAAACTGTGGACTGTCAAAATGTCTAAACAAAAGCTTCAAGTAACAGGCGGACTGGCTCATCAAACCTACGATGAGATTTCACGGGTAGAATTTAGTTGTAGCCTATACTGCTTACCTGTGTGTGGGGATGTTGATCAAACATGTCCATTTGGATCTCCTGGGTTGAGGTCGAAGGCGTCCTGGACATACTACTTTTCTGTACCATTGATTTACTTTTTCAATTCTATGTTCTAATTCATATATTTATGATGATGTCGCTATAGTCATTGTCAACGAAGAGAGGTATTTGCCGTTGTTTCCCCGAGGGTGGTACAATAGCAACAGCTGCGTCGTCTACAGCCGCCTAGCTCGCCACCCTCCGTTTATTCGCGCAGACAATTCGGACGGTGCGCTCCACTCCAGATTCCAGATGCGAACGGAAGAGGTCCACGCCCCATTGACCAGGCCCCACCCTCATCACTGATCAATCAATGAGAGACCAACACGGAAGGGATGTCTTGTGATTGGGTAATGGGTAAGGCAATTAGGCTAGGTTGCAACCTGGTCTGTCCACAGATGATATCCACATTTTTAGATGCTCACCTCTTTTCATGTAGGCACTTGTTGGCAGTGGTACATCAACGAAGATTTGTAACCTGTTGGCTTACTGTTTTTTCTTATCTAAATTTTATCTGTCACATCACTCATTTCATCTGCATACAGAGAAACATGAAAAGCATCAATATAGTCCTGATGATGATAATTATACTGTACATTTATTCCAATGTTATACAGATAAGGTAACATTATATTAAAATCATGAGACATTAGAATCAATGGTAGATTCCATTTTAGTTCCCCCACACGTTCCCTTTCAGCACTTTAGTCTCCTGAGCACTACATTGTTATAATGGTCATAAATACAGTACCAGTCAAAAGTTTGGACACACCTACTCATTCCAGGGTTTTTCTTTATTTTTACTATTTTCTACAATGTAGAATAATAGTGAAGACATAACAACTATGAAATAACACTTATGAAATCATGTAGTAACCAAAAAAGTGTTTTATATTGTTTTATATTTTATGTTTGAGATTCTTCAAAGTAGCCACCCTTTGCCTTGATGACAGCTTGGCACACTCTTGGCATTCTCTCAACCAGCTTCACCTGGAATGCTTTTCCAACAGTCTTGAAGGTACTGTGGCTAGCTAGGTTAATCTAGAACTTCTTACTATGTTCTTACTGAATCTGACCACCATCCTTTTTGTGTATTTATCAACTTCACTTCAGTATATATTACATTTTTACAAATCGATTTTCCCATCAATATGTCTTTAAAAGCCTAATGAAAATGTCCCTTTTTTTTATAAAAATAGTAGTAGCAAGAACGAATACAAAAATAAAATAGAGAGGGGGAAATCCTGTCTGAATAAGTAGTCTTCTTCAATATGTCTTCATTGGGGGAGCTTCATGAATCTTAAACACACACAGGTATGTATTGAGTGTAGATTGGTTTTCGTCCCCTTCTTCTGTCCAGTGTAAAGCATTTATGTGAGGTCCTCATGCAAGGAATGTCCCTTTATCACTGCAGTTCTGCGGTGTGTGTGTCCTGAGTGGCAGTGTGTACATGTAGGTTATGTGCTTTTATAAACTGGATGGTTCGAGCCTTGAATGCTGATTGGCTGAAAGCCGTGGTATATGAGACCATATAGCACAGGTATGACAAAACATTTATTTTTACATTTGTAACCAGTTTATAATAACAATAAGGCAACTTGGAGGTTTGTGGTATATGGCCAATATACCACTGCTATGGGGTGTATCGAGGTACTATGCATTGCGTTGTGTGTAAGAGCAGTCCTTAACCGTGGTATATTGGCCATATACCACACCCCCTTGTGCCTCATTGCTTAATTTACTAATTCAATTGGGCTGCAGAAGGGCTTAGCAGTCAGGTGAGATCCTTCTCTCCAGCTGTTTGTCCATTCAATTCCTGATTCAGATGACACTGCAGGTGTTAAAGTCATACAGTTATTTTTTGGTCAAGCAAATTACTCCAGTAACCCATTTGGCATGCCTTCTCATCAAGAAGAGAGATGTCAGTTGCATTCTATGCTGTTGGGTAGCCTGAATAGCTTGGAGGGCATTTATGTTTAAGGCCCTAAAAATTATCAAAGACTCCAGCCACGCTAATCATAGACTGTTCTCTCTGCTACCGCACGGCAAGCAGTACCAGAGCGCCAAGTCTAGGTCCAAGAGGCTTCTAAACAGCTTCTACCCCTAAACAATAAGACTCCTGAACATTGAACATTGCCCCCCCCCCCACACACACGCACTTTTACGCAGCTGCTACTCTCTGTTATTATCTATGCATAGTCACTTTAATAACTCTACATACATGTACATATTACCTCAATTACCTCGACTAACCGGTGCTCCCGCACATTGACTCTGTACCGGTACCCCCTGTATATAGTCTCGCTATTTTTCCTTTTATTTCTTATTCTTATTCGTATCTTTTAAACTACATTGTTGGTTAGGGGCTTGTAAGTAAGCATTTCACTGTAAGGTGTTGTAGTCAGCGCATGTGACTAATACAATTTGATTTGATTTTGATTTGATCAAATTGAACATGAACAAAGCAAGCAGGTTAGCTCCCTGGCTTCGCTCCTGAAGGCGAAAGCTTGTGGCAGAGGCTAGTTGCAGGTAGAAGTTTTATGGGAAAATGGCTTCAGTCCGGTCACCCCATCTCCTCCATGTCCTTCTGTGCTATAGAGCAGGAAAAACATTCACGTAGGGCGGTAATCCTGAACTTAGTCTTTTCCAGACAGAGTGCAGGTGGATGTTCTATTTCAAAACTCTCCAGCCATCTGGCATTGAAGTGCTTTGAAAGGCTGGTCATGGCTCACATCAACACCATCATGCCGGAAACCCTAGACCCACTCCAATTCGCATACCACCCCAACAGATCCACAGATGAAACAATCTCAATTGCACTCCACACTGCCATTTCCCACCTGGACAAAAGGAACACCTATGTGAGAATGCTGACTACAGCTGAGCGTTCAACACCATAGTCCCCTTGAAGCTCATCACTAAGCTAATCACCCTGGGACTAACACCTCCCTCTGCAACTGGATCCTGGACTTCTTGATGGGCTGCCACCAGGTGGTAAGGATAGGCAACAACACATCCGCCACATTGATCCTCAACATGGGGGCCCCTCAAGGGTGCGTGCTTAGTCCCCTCCTGTACTCCCTGTTCACCCGCGACCGCGTGGCCATGCACGACTCAAACACCGTCATTAAGTTTTCTGATGACACAAAGGTGGTAGGCCTGATCACCGACAACAATGAGACAGTCTATAGGGAGGAGGTCAGAGACCTGGCAATGTGGTGCCAGGACAACAACCTCTCCCTCAGCGTGAGCAAGACAAAGGAGATGACCGTGGACTACAGGAAAAGATGGGCCAAACACGCCCCCATTCATATCGACGGGGCTGTAGTGGAGCGGGTCGAGAGTTTCAAGTTCCTTGGTGTCCACATCACATCAAACTATCATGGTCGAAACACACCAAGAAAGTCGTGGGCACGACAACGTCTTTTCCCCCTCAAGAGACTGAAAATATTTGCCTGGGGTCTCCAGATCCTCAAAAAGTTATACAGCTGTACCATCGAGAGCATCCTGACCGGTTGCATCAGTTGGTATGGCAACTGCTCTGCATCTGACCGCAAGGCGCTACAAAGGTTAGTGCGTACAGCCAGTACATCACTGGGGCTAAGTTTCCTGCCATCCAGGACCTATATACTAGGCGGTGTCAGAGGAAGGCCCAAAAAATGGTCAAAGACTCCAGTAACCCAAGTCATAGACTGTTCTCTCTGCTACTGCACGGCAAGTGGTACCGGAGTGCCAAGTCTTTGTCCAAAAAGCTCCTCAATAGTTTCTACCCCCAAGCCATAAGACTGCTGAAGAATTGAACAATTAATCAAATGGCAACCCAGACCATTTGCATTGACCCCCCCCCTTTGTTTTTACCCTGCTGCTACTCGCTGTTTATTATCTATGCATAGTCACTTTACCCCTACCTACATGTACAAATTACCTTGACTACCCCGCACATTGACTCAGTACTGGTACCCCCTGTATATAGCCTCATTATTGCTATTTTTGTCACACCCTGATCTGTTTCACCTGTCCTTGTGATTGTCTCCACCCCCTCCAGGTGGCGCTTGTTTTCCCCAGTGTATTTATCCCTGTGTTTCCTATCTCTCTGTGCCAGTTCGTCTTGTATGTCCAAGTCAACCAGTGTGTTTTTCCCGTGCTCCTGCCTTTTCTATTCTCTTTTTGCTAGTCCTCCCAGTTTTGACCCTTGCCTGTTTCTGGACTCTGTACCTGCCTGCCTGACCATTCTGCCTGCCTTGACCTCGAGCCTGCCTGCCACTCTGTACCTCCTGGACTCTGAACTGGTTTTGACATTTTGCCTGTCCACGACCATTCTCTTGCCTACCCCTTTTTGGATCAATAAACGTCTAAGACTCCAACCATCTGCCTCCTGTGTCTGCATTTGGGTCTCGCCTCGTGCCCTGATAATTTTATTGTGTTACTTTTTAAATTTTTTACTTTAGTTTATTTAGTCAATATTTTCTTAACTCTATTTTCTTAAAACTGCATTGGTTAAGGGCTTGTAAGTAAGCATTCCACGGTAAGGTTTACTACACCTGTTGTATTTACATGAAATCACGTTATATGTGGCGATCCGTCATTCATGATATATCATTTTTGGGGGGGGGGGGGCTTGCCTGTTTTGCATGTTATTTTTGCATTAATACGTGTCATATATCATTTTGCAAAGAATGTAAAAAAATATATCATTGCGTTAAAAAAGCTGCATACAAACTGTCTCTTTTTTGTTTTCTTCAGTAAGGCAGCTCTAAAATGCAGGTGTTTCAGCCTAGCTCAGTGCTTTCTGTGGTGGTGGGGCAAGCCAGCAGAAAATACGGAGCGTTGCGCCGTGATTGGGTCAGTGTTCTGTCACTCATGGGGACACTACATCACCGCCAAGTCTAAGGGTAGAGCTAGAAAATTCTAGCCCCTTAGGAGCTGCCATAGAATTAGATTAGAAGTGCCCATCCAAGAAGGCTCAAGGTCATTGGCCACAGATAAAATTACGTCAAATCACGTTATATGTACAGCAGCTTTGACTGGACTGATCATGTCAACATCATACTTTAGAAATCTTAGCTAGCAGTCATCATGTTAGTAGCCCATTTGCCTCACCCTAATAATTTGGTCTATTTACCCTAATAATTTGGTCTATTTCACCTGGTTAGCAGATGTTAATGCGAGTGTAGCGAAATGCTTGAAATGCAGTAATATCTAACAAGTAATCAATTCCACAACAACTACTTTATACACACATGTGTAACAATGTAAGAAATAATACATAGTTTCCTAAGTACTCGAAGCGAGGCGACCATCTCTGTCAGCGCCATCAGCAGGTCTGGTGTTGTGTTTTGTAGTGGCTTTGCTGGCATGCATCCACTGTTTTTTTTTGCCCCACCAAGATTTACATGCTAAAATTGTCACTGCATGTGACAAATAACATTTGATTTGATTTAATGAATTAAGAATTGTTATTGAAGTGTTTTCTGTAGCTGGTATATTGCCTCTTATTGGTGATCGATATCCCCATCTAGTGGTTTCTTTAGCTCCATACTCTATTCAAATCCTGTGTTATTTATTCAGAGGAAATGTTCACATGGTACATGTAACAGCAACAATTGATATTTCTCAGTCCGCATTTGTACATTTTGTATATAATCTAGATCATGCATTCTGTTGTGCTTTATACTGATTTTCTGATGTACTGCCTTGCTTGATCATATGCAATTATCCTTGAAATAGTAGCCAGGTGTGCATGCTGCTGATGATTTACACTGAGGATGGCCTGAGGCTGAAACGTTTGTGTTTTGTTTTCACATTCCATTCATGATTTTTGTTCGGCACCGTGATGTTCTAATAAAAATAATTATTTTGCATTTAAGCCTCAATTGTGGATGTATTATTTTTCTCGACAGTGTGCGGGTCTCCATCTCTTTCAGTTCAGAGATAATTGCTATATTACGGAGAAATAATTTAGAGATCGGCAGGTAAGTGTGCTCTCGAGCGGCTAGATGTTCTTTACCATTCGGCCATCAGATTTGCCACCAATGCTCCTTATAGGACACATCACTGCGCTCTATACTCCTCTGTAAACTGGTCATCTCTGTATACCCGTCGCAAGACCCACTGGTTGATGCTTATTTATAAAACCCTCTTAGGCCTCACTCCCCCCTATCTGAGATATCTACTGCAGCCCTCCTCCTTCACATACAACACCCGTTCTGCCAGTCACATTCTGTTAAAGGTCTCCAAAGCACACATCCCTGTGTCTCTCCTCTTTTCAGTTCGCTGCAGTTAGCGACTGGAACGAGCTGCAACAAACACTCAAACCGGACAGTTATCTCAATCTCTTCATTCAAAGACTCAATAGTTGTGGGTGCTTTGCGTGATGTATTGTTGTCTCTACCTTCTTGTCCTTTGTGCTGTTGTCTGTGCACAATAATGTTTGTACCATGTTTTGTGCTGCTGCCATGCTGTGTTATGTGTTGCTGGCTTGCTGTTGTCTTAGGTCTCTCTTTATGTAGTGTTGTCTCATCGTGAAGCGTGTTTTGTCCTATATTTATAAAAAATAGGCCTTCAATTGTAAATAATTTTTTCTTAACTAACTTGACTAGTTAAATAAATAATGGAGGAAATCACACAATGCATGCATGTCACACAAACTTGGCTTCAACTTTAGGGTCTCCTTCAAAGTAGTGTAAAAAGTACTCCATTGTCATACTTGTGTAAACGTAAAGATGCCTTAATAGAAAACGACTCAAGTAAAAGTCAGCTAGTAAAATACTACTTGAGTAAAAGTCTAAAAGTATCTTGTTTAAATGTACTTAAGTACAGTGATGGGACAATTACTCAATTGCCATACTTTAGTAAAAGTAAATGCTTAACATCAGATATTTTCACATATCTTTTTCAGAGGTGATCTGATTGGTCAAAAGACCAACAATAGAATTATTGGTCTGCTTGTCTAAACGTAGCCTTACAGAAACTTTCCGTCTGTCAGTGTCAGCTGTCTGGCTTCAACATTGCTCTCCTGTGGCGGAGTAGTGAGTTGCATTCTGCTTGTTTCAACCCACAATGCCGTGCGAAATCGCTCCCCACCTTTGGAATATACTATTATTCCCAGATAAGGGGAGAACATATTTTCTATACACTTTATCTTATGATTTCAGACAATATCGCTCTTTCTAACTTAGTTTTTTAACACCAATTAGTATTTTTATACTAACTCTTCACATGAAAAAATATCATTTGTATTTCGTTTATTTCACAAAATAACTGGTGTATTATCTCATTTTGGATTCTCCTGTAGCTTTAATGGTAGGGCCCTGTCCGTCTCGTAACCCTTCCTTTTTCTATTGCAATAGCAGCCATGAGGTAAGCATACAGACTTTGTGTGAGTCTAAATTCTCATATATTTAATAAAATACAAATGAATTGCCCATTAAACGTTTACTAAGGTTCCCCTAAAGTTTACGCGACCGTACCGTCTAAGTCCCTTGACATATTTTATTTTGGAAAACCTACATTTCATGTGTAAATGTGCCGCACGATGTACCAAGCCAGGGATGCCATGTTGTCAACCAATAATTCTGAGACGAGAAATTCAGGCCTAACGTTAAACAAATGCGAGTTAAACCTCTGTAACATAGCTGAATAGATTATGATCGTTTAAAAAAAAACGGATTCCCTTATTGTTAGTATCAACGATATCCATGTTCCATATCTGAAAGTTGCCATTAGACAGGCTAACTAGCTACGCTGCTATCAAATTTGGTCTACCACATTGGCCATCTATAGTAGTAATGTTAGCTACATACACCTACCTGGACACTGGTCTCACGATTTTGACTAATGTTCCCTGTTTATATTAGCAAACTGGTTACTTGTGTCTTGTAAAATTCTGTGTCAAATATGTCACTTTCTAAGAACAGTAACATAGTAACGTCGCGTTACGTTAGCCCAGTTGCAACCAAGGTAACGTTAATCATCAGCATCGAACTAACTTAGCAATAATGGCTAACAATCAACCCGGAGTTATTGGATAAATGGTTAATATGATGATTCTGAGAATGGTTTCGCAAACTATGCTGAAATCTGTGATGTCACGTTTCTCTTGGCTATCTGATTCACCCATGGTCACACTACACACATTTAAGTTATATTGTTAGCAACATACAATTATGCGTTAAAAAAATTGTAATGCGTTAGCTAACTCTTCATCTCTAACCCAGCATGCTCAGGCTTCAAAAGAGGCTTGCCTCCAGCGTCCTGCGCTGTGGCAAGAAGAAGGTATGGCTGGACCCCAACGAGACCAATGAGATTGCTAACGCCAACTCCCGTAAGGATTCAGTCAATCTGTCTTTTAGCACGTTATTTTGGTATTGTTTGATGTAGTTAATGTAGCGTGTGCGTAATCTACACAGTAGGTGACTGAATATTGATTTGTTGCTGTAAATTCATCTGCCTTGTCGAACCCATATTTTCTGCCCCCCCCCCCCAGGCCAGCAGATCCGTAAACTGGTAAAGGATGGTCTTATCATCCGCAAGCCTGTCACGGTGCACTCTCGCGCCCGCTGCCGCAAGAACACGCTGGCACGTCGCAAGGGAAGGCACACAGGAATTGGTGAGTGAATGCTGTCCTACATCTCATAGCTATATCAACTAGTGATGGCGATAAGCCAATCAGGTAGTCATTTTATTTACTTAACTGTTTTGTATTGAAAACAGGATACTGAATTTTTGGGTATAGTATTACTATCTCAGGCCTAACACCATCCTCTCCTCTGCCCACCCTACCAGGTAAGAGAAAGGGTACAGCCAATGCCCGTATGCCAGAGAAGCTGTCCTGGATGCGTCGCATGAGAATCCTGCGTCGTCTTCTCCGTCGCTACAGGGAGTCCCATAAGATTGACAGGCACATGTAAGTTCTCCACATCCACCCTCGAGTATAAAGATTCACAAGGCATAGCAACTCCTATTGGGTCCATTTCAAGGATGTCTGTTACACATGGATTATGTTGAATTAGCTAACTCTACTAGCCTAGGCTGAACTAGCTAGCTATAATGGCTAACAACCCAGAGTTATAGTGGTAAAAAATGATGATTCCCTGAGAATGGTTTCGCAAACTTTGCTGAAATTTGTGATGTCATGTTTCTCTTGGCTATCTGATTAACCCTTCTTCAAATTCTTATTTGATTTAGGAAGGAAATTCAAATGTAGCTCATGAGTTGCTAAATTATTCATTTTGTATTTATTGAATTGTTTAAAGCATGTATTGTAGATTGATTTACTATTCTTGTTTTGCCCCTTTCCTTCCCGCAGGTACCACAGCCTCTACCTTAAGGTGAAGGGTAATGTGTTCAAGAACAAGCGTATCCTCATGGAGCACATCCACAAGCTGAAGGCAGACAAGGCCCGCAAGAAGCTTCTGTGGTACGTCTAAAACCATCTCCCATCTGCCTTAAGACTTTTCTATGCCGAAATGTTTTGTAGAGTGGAGAAGGAACTGAGCTGATGAGCACTTAAAAGCAGATATTTATATGGGAGTGTTTATAGCTGCTAAGATGTACATTTGTTTTCAACCAAAAAACAAGTTACAGCATTGTTTGACCACTTTTCTCTCTACAGTGACCAGGCTGAGGCCCGTCGTTCCAAGACAAAGGAGGCCCGTAAGCGCAGAGAGGAGCGCCTGGCAGCAAAGAAAGAGGAGATCATCAAGACCCTGTCAAAGGAGGAGGAGACCACCAAGAAGTAAACAGCTTCTTGTCCCTGATATGCACCTGCTGTACCTCCCTCTGTCAAGTGTTGACAATAAAGTGTACGAAAGACACAACCCTGTCTCCTGAGTCCGCTCTTACTCGATCACACCTGTAATGTACACTACCTGACATGGTTTCATGTGTTTAACTGCCTACACAATTGATAAGTGGCATTGGGTTACTTCTAGTTACAAAGATATAACCTGTCCTATATTATGACATTGTGTGATTGATCTTATTGTATTTTTCCTCAGTCCAGACGTTTTCAAAAAGCTTGTAGGAAGTTGACAGAAGATAGCCACTCGATGCAAAGTATTGTGCCCTCTTTTTTTTTTTTTTTTTTTTTTTTTTCGTTACCTTTCATTTGCCACATGACGAGCTAAGAATCTTGTTATTTTATTGATTAGTCTATGAAGACATTTTGTAAAACTTGTCAGATGTGCCACAAGGTGTTGGAGAATGTGATTAGAGTTGGCGGTTTGGATATGTGGGGTATTGCCATCTAGTGGTTATATGTGGTACCCTTTATTGTCCTGTGACTGTTTCCCTACCCTTTTTCAGCTGTACATCAGCTGACTTCCAAAGCCATTAGTGAAATTGTTTATTTGATTAAATTATCAAACATTTGCAAGTACAAAATGAAAAGCTTTACAATTTGTCCACTTTAAATCCTTTTAGTGGATTAAGTGAGCTAATTCTGGAGGCAGTAGGCCATCATTACATCAACCTTGGTATGCCTACCTGTTAGACAAAATGGCTCCTGTAGAATCATTGCTATACTCTGGCAAATCTGCTGATCTCGTGGTCACTGTAGCACTGATCAGCATAATATGTTTATCAGTCGGGCAACTTTTCTATGCTATTTGAGAATGGTGCCCATAACATTTTTATTTAAGGGAAGGGACTAAGGCAGTGGATCATGGAGGGTATATTCAAATGGACATTTTCATTTTGGATGAAAATCCAAACGGGCCAGAGACCTTTTATGCTGGTTTACATGGGCAATTATACACTGCTCAAAAAAATAAAGGGAACACTAAAATAACACATCCTAGATCTGAATGAATTAAATAATCTTATTAAATACACTGCTCAAAAAAATAAAGGGAACACTTAAACAACACAATGTAACTCCAAGTCAATCACACTTCTGTGAACTCAAACTGTCCATTTAGGAAGCAACAATGATTGACAATACATTTCACATGCTGTTGTGCAAATGGAATAGACAACAGGTGGAAATTATAGGCAATTAGCAAGACACCCCCAATAAAGGAGTGGTTCTGCAGGTGGGGACCACAGACCACTTCTCAGTTCCTATGCTTCCTGGCTGATGTTTTGGTCACTTTGAATGCTGGCGGTGCTTTCACTCTAGTGGTAGCATGAGACGGAGTCTACAACCCACACAAGTGGCTCAGGTAGTGCAGCTCATCCAGGATGGCACATCAATGCGAGCTGTGGCAAGAAGGTTTGCTGTGTCTGTCAGCGTAGTGTCCAGAGGATGGAGGCGCTACCAGGAGACAGGCCAGTACATCAGGAGACGTGGAGGAGGCCGTAGGAGGGCAACAACCCAGCAGCAGGACCGCTACCTCAGCCTTTGTGCAAGGAGGAGCAGGAGAAGCACTGCCAGAGCCCTGCAAAATGACCTCCAGCAGGCCACAAATGTGCATGTGTCTGCTCAAACGGTCAGAAGCAGACTCCATGAGGGTGGTATGAGGGCCCGACGTCCACAGGTGGGGGTTGTGCTTACAGCCCAACACCGTGCAGGACGTTTGGCATTTGCCAGAGAACACCAAGATTGGCAAATTCGCCACTGGCGCCCTGTGCTCTTCACAGATGAAAGCAGGTTCACACTGAGCACGTGACAGACTTTACAGAGTCTGGAGACGCTGTGGAGAACGTTCTGCTGCCTGCAACATCCTCCAGCATGACCGGTTTGGCGGTGAGTCAGTCATGGTGTGGGATGGCGTTTCTTTCGGAGCTCGCACAGCCCTCCATGTGCTCGCCAGAGGTAGCCTGACTGCCATTAGGTACCGAGATGAGATCCTCAGACCCCTTGTGAGACCATATGCTGGTGCGGTTGGCCCTGGGTTCCTCCTAATGCAAGACAATGCTTGACCTCCCTCATGTGGCTGGAGTGTGTCAGCAGTTCCTGCAAGAGGAAGGCATTGATGCTATGGACTGGCCCGCCCGTTCCCCAGACCTGAATCCAATTGAGCACATCTGGGACATCATGTCTCGCTCCATCCACCAACGCCACGTTGCACCACAGACTGTCCAGGAGTTGGCGGATGCTTTAGTCCAGGTCTGGGAGGAGATCCCTCAGGAGACTATCCGCCACCTCATCAGGAGCATGCCCAGGCGTTGTAGGGAGGTCATACAGGCACGTGGAGGCCACACACACTACTGAGCCTCATTTTGACTTGTTTTAAGGACAATACATCAAAGTTGGATCAGCCTGTAGTGTGGTTTTCCACTTTAATTTTGAGTGTGACTCCAAATCCAGACCTCCATGGGTTGATAAATTGGATTTCCATTGATTATTTTTGTGTGATTTTGTTGTCAGCACTTTCAACTATGTAAAGAAAAAAGTATACTGCTCAAAAAAATAAAGGGAACACTTAAACAACACATCCTAGATCTGAATGAAAGAAATAATCTTATTAAATACTTTTTTCTTTACATAGTTGAATGTGCTGACAACAAAATCACACAAAAATAATCAATGGAAATCCAATTTATCAACCCATGGAGGTCTGGATTTGGAGTCACACTCAAAATTAAAGTGGAAAACAACACTACAGGCTGATCCAACTTTGATGTAATGTCCTTAAAACAAGTAAAAATGAGGCTCAATAGTGTGTGTGGCCTCCACGTGCCTGTATGACCTCCCTACAACGCCTGGGCATGCTCCTGATGAGGTGGCGGATGGTCTCCTGAGGGATCTCCTCCCAGACCTGGACTAAAGCATCCGCCAACTCCTGGACAGTCTGTGGTGCAACGTGGCGTTGGTGGATGGAGCGAGACATGATGTCCCAGATGTGCTCAATTGGATTCAGGTCTGGGGAACGGGCGGGCCAGTCCATAGCATCAATGCCTTCCTCTTGCAGGAACTGCTGACACACTCCAGCCACATGAGGTCTAGCATTGTCTTGCATTAGGAGGAACCCAGGGCCAACCGCACCAGCATATGGTCTCACAAGGGGTCTGAGGATCTCATCTCGGTACCTAATGGCAGTCAGGCTACCTCTGGCGAGCACATGGAGGGCTGTGCGGCCCCCAAAGAAATGCCACCCCACACCATGACTGACCCACCGCCAAACCGGTCATGCTGGAGGATGTTGCAGGCAGCAGAACGTTCTCCACGGCGTTTCCAGACTCTGTCACGTCTGTCACATGTGCTCAGTGTGAACCTGCTTTCATCTGTGAAGAGCACAGGGCGCCAGTGGCGAATTTGCCAATCTTGGTGTTCTCTGGCAAATGCCAAACGTCCTGCACGGGGTTGGCCTGTAAGCACAACCCCCACCTGTGGACGTCGGGCCCTCATACCACCCTCATGGAGTCTGTTTCTGACCGTTTGAGCAGACACATGCACATTTGTGGCCTGCTGGAGGTCATTTTGCAGGGCTCTGGCAGTGCTCTTCCTGCTCCTCCTTGCACAAAGGCGGAGGTAGCGGTCCTGCTGCTGTGTTGTTGCCCTCCTACGGCCTCCTCCACGTCTCCTGATGTACTGGCCTGTCTCCTGGTAGCGCCTCCATGCTCTGGACACTACGCTGACAGACACAGCAAACCTTCTTGCCACAGCTCGCATTGATGTGCCATCCTGGATGAGCTGCACTACCTGAGCCACTTGTGTGGGTTGTAGACTCCGTCTCATGCTACCACTAGAGTGAAAGCACCGCCAGCATTCAAAAGTGACCAAAACATCAGCCAGGAAGCATAGGAACTGAGAATTGGTCTGTGGTCACCACCTGCAGAACCACTCCTTTATTGGGGGTGTCTTGCTAATTGCCTATAATTTCCACCTGTTGTCTATTCCATTTGCACAGCATGTGAAATTTATTGTCAATCAGTGTTGCTTCCTAAGTGGACAGTTTGATTTCACAGAAGTGTGATTGACTTGGAGTTACATTGTGTTGTTTAAGTGTTCCCTTTATTTTTTTGAGCAGTATATTTTAAAGGTCAGTCTGACACTAAGAATTTTTACATTTGAGTCCTTTAGTACATGCTCATTTGCAGAGGGACTTAGTCCATATGTCACGTGTGCCTATGGTTCTATTTAGTCCTTTTCCCTCGTGCTTTATTTTGAATTGATTTACTTAAGTGCTTTAATATTATTGTGTGTTGGGTTTTGGTTTACTTATGTGACTGGTTTTGAATTGGTTAACCCCCTTTTGTTTTGTGTGAATGAGTGTTAGGGACCTGAGCCGCACCCCGGTAACCTCTACAAGATCGATGTCGTCCCCCCCGCGGGACGGGTGCGCTAATGTGATTATCATGAGATTGCCAGGAAATAGACATATCTGATATGGGAAGAAAGCTTAAATTCTTGATAATCTAACTGCACTATCTAATTTACAGTAGCTATTACAGTGAAAGAATACCATGCTATTTGAGAGTGCACAGTTAATAAACCATTTGGGCAGACTTGATACATGTTGAACAGAAATACAATGGTTCATTGGATCAGTCTAAAACGTTGCACATACACTGCTGCTGTCTAGTGGCCAAAATCTAAATTGTGCCTAAACTGGAATAACACATTATGGCCTTTCTCTTGCATTTCAAAGATGATGGAACAAAAAAAATGGTTTTTTTCATTGTATTATCTTTTACCAGATCTAATGTGTTATATTGTACATTAATTTCAAACTTCAAAGGGTTTCTTTCAAATGGTATCAACAATATGCATATCCTTGATTCAGGTCCTGAGCTACAGGCAGTTAGATTTGGTTATGTCATTTTAGGCGAAAATTGGAGGAAAACAAGTGTCCAAGCCTTAAGATTAATGAGGTGCCACTGCGCAAAGGCAGCCCTCAAAATTCAGTTCAGTGTTATGACTAGTTGCCGAAGTTTTAACGAACATGAAAGTGGTTTGTAGCGTGAAATCCTGTGGAGGTGGTTGGGCAACACTGGGCTGTGACTGGCGCAGAGATGGCTGGAAACGTAGGGGGGTTAGGAGTTGAGGAAGACGGGATGGAGTGTAGTGGTGGAGTCGTGAGAGTAAATGTTAAGAAGAGGACGTCTGAGGAGCCGTTGAGGTTCTTGTCGGAGGAGAGTAGTGATGAGGGATGTTCGGTTCGCAGTGTTGTACCGAGATAAGTGGAGTTCATGGTGTTGGTGAAATGTAAGGACAAGGGTGGGGTCACTGCGGTGAGTCCGATCACGATGATTAGGGATTTGGAGAGAAAAGTAGGAGAGGTTGAGTCTGCTAAAGTTCTTTGTGATGGAAGTTTGGTGTTGGGTCGTATCAATACTAAACAGTGTGAGAAGGCGCTGAAACTCAAGCAGGTATGTAAACGTGTGGTTTATAGTGGCATAAAGGTGTTAAATATCCCCCCTGCCAGAATTACCCCCCCCCCTTTCGCGTGAACGCGCACACACTTAATTCTTCGTTGCAGCGACTTGCTTGCTAGTTGAGATTTCTGCTCTTCACTCCGTTGTCAGTTTAGCCTACATTTCACTGATTTTAGTAGCTGAAAGCATTTGTTATTTGTGTCCTTCAAGGCAGCTGTCAATGATCATGTTAGGCTGCGTTTCATTTTTTTTTTTATGGCGGTTTGATCACGGGGAGGTGCTAGTAATGTCTGCAGTTTTCGGTTTGACAATTTGTTTCAAGTGTATGAGTCTATAAATACATCGCGTTGCCAAAATTCGTCATATTCGACTAGTATTTGTTCTGAAATATTTATTGCTTGCCAACATTTTACTCCCTCCTCTATGTTTAATATAACACACATACATGAATGATTAATTTCGGTTGCCTATCCTGATGTGAAGTTTGTTCTATAGAAAGTATTTGACTCTGATGTGTGCCACAGAAAGTATTTGACTAGCCACAAAATTAAGGAAATTAGAAATTACTCTCAGGTTGATCTCATTTCAGATATAGAAACAGTGAATGATGTAGTAAAAGGAGCAATAGAAGGGACTGCAAGGCTGGTGATTCCTATGGGTACGGGGGAGAAAGAGTAATGCAGTTCCCTGGTGGAAAGTGTACAGATGCTGTGAAGAGTAGGAACAGGGCTTTCAGAATGTTGACAAGGTCCCATAACTACCAGCATCTGATTCAGTATCAACACGCACAAGCAGTAGTAAGGATGATCATTAGGACAGCTAAGAGGGAGTGTTGGTGCTGGTTCTGTGGAAACATAGGCAGGACCACTCCTGTGGGAGAGGTATGGTGGATGATTAAGAGGATGAGTGGGGTCAGACGAGATTGGGATCTCCCTGTGCTGAAAAGTGGGGAGATCGTTGCAGTGAGACATGAAGGCAGAGATGTTAGCGCAGGCATTTTTGAAGGTGCACAGCTCAAATAATCTGACAAAAGAGGGGCAGCGTGGAAGAGAGAGGGTCAGAGGAGAACATCTGGGGCTCCTGGATCAGAGAGAGATGGCGGGGGATGCATTGAATGCACCTTTTACATTGGCTGAGATTAAGAGAGCATTAGCTAAAGCTGGGGTAGTATCTCAATGGGGAAAGTATCGGACCTTTACAATAAGGTGTGGCAGGAAGAGAAACTGCCTGGAAGTTGGAAGCAGGCTGTAGTGGTGCCGATACGGAAACCAAGCTATAGGCCGATAGCGTTGACATCATACGTATGTAAACTTATGGAAAGGATGATAACAGAATGGCTGACTTACTTTCTGGAGAGTGGAGGACTAATTTCACCAGATTAAAATGGGTTCAGAAAAGGCAGGGGAACAATGGATCCTGTACTGTGCCTTGAGTCAATCATATGGAAGGCACAGGCAAATAATATGGAGGTGGTGGTAGCTGTTTTCTTCAATGTAGAGAAGGCCTATGATATGATGTGAAAGGAAGGCCTACATATCAAGCTGGATATCATGGGGGTTGGAGGAAGGGTTTTTAACTGGATAAAGGATTTTCTTTTTGGGCGACCAATACAAGTGATGGTGGGGATCTCTATGTCAGAAAGCTATGAGGTAGATAATGGTACTCCCCAGGGAAGTGTCTTTAGTCCTTTGTTGTTTTCCATTATGATTGATGATATATATTCACCCAGGTGAGACCTGATATTGAGAGGTCATTGTTTGCAGATGCCGGGGAACTGTGGAAGAGAGTGAGAAATATTACCCATACAGTCAGGAGAGTTCAAGAAGCAATAGTTAAGTTTAGCAGTGGTCCCTCAGGTAGGGCTTCAAGTTTTCAGTTGAGAAAACATACTTTTTTTTCTAGAAGGAAGGTTGGGGAGGAAATATGCTTGAAGTTGCATGGAAGGAATCAGGAGAGGGTGGTAGTGTTTAGGTTCCTGGGGGTCTCGTTTGACACTTGAATGACATGGGCAGTGCATATTAACAGAGTAGTTGTCAAAGGAAAGAAAATATTGAACATCAGGAATGGAGTGGGGGGCAGATAGAATAGCGTTGAAAATGCTATATATAGTGCTGTTAAGTTCATCAATGGAAATATAGCATATCGATCAGCAGTTCAGACATCTTTAAAAAAGCTTGGGCCTCCCGAGTGGTGCAGTGGTAGTCTAAGGCACGGCATCACAGTTTCTAGCTGTGCCACTAGAGATCCTGGTTCAAGTCCAGGCTCTGTCGCAGTCGGCCGCGAGACCTATGGGGCTGGTCACATTTGGCCCAGCGTCGTCTAGGTTAGGGGAGGGTTTGGCCGACAGGGATGTCCTTGTCCCATTGCGCTCTAGCGACTCCTGTGGCGGGCCAGGCGCATGCACGGTGACACCGTCGCCAGGTGTACAGTGTTTCCTCTGGCACATTGGTGTGGCTGGCTTCCGGGTTAAGCTGGCATTGTGTCAAGAAGCAGTGCGGCTTGGTTGGGTCGTGTTTCGGAGGACTCATGGCTCTTGACCTTCGCCTTTCGTACTGGAGATGCAGCGATGACACAAGACTGTAACTACCAATTGGATACCATGAAAGGGAGTAAAAAAAAAACTAAGAATATGTAGGGGGCCCCCCTAAGCGAGATTGAGGGGGGGGCACAAAGCTCAAGCCGGTCCTGATGATGTTACTGATTAAGCTTTCTCCACCCTCTCCAGAAGTGGCCTGCTATGACAAGGCATCGGAACACCACGATGCTGACGCGACGAATGCTCCATACCAAACAACTATGGACTCTAGTGTGCATGTGGTGTGAGTGTTCCCGAGCATGTCCTTATGTTTTGTGTTGCTTTTATCCTGTAACCTTTAAATACTAAGAAAGATATTAAAGAACCGTAAACTGTCTGCCTCCTGCCTGTCTGTGATATTGGGATTTAGAGAACTTTGGTTTTGACACATACAGTTAGGCGAGACAACCACATCAGTCACAGTAAGTACATTTGTATTTTTAGTCAAATATTTTTAGAAAGGGATCGTGAAAGGCCTATTATCATTGTCAGATTCCCGTTGATCATGCTGATGGACGATCAGGTAAAGTAGGCAGTGATCAGTTTGGGGTGAACACTGACATACTGGACGGCCGATGTCAGTTTGTATTTCGACAGTCCGAAGCCTGGATCCTCAACGACAAGTGGAGGAACATGCCAGGATCTGAAGTCTACAAGGAAAGACCATTCGGAATTGTAGTGGATGAGGTCCACGTAGCCTATAAATAAATGGTAAGTATGGCTGTGAAGGATAGCTAATGAAATGTCTAGGCTATCGTTATATCAATGAAGATAGTGTTCGAAACCTTACATATACACATCTCATTGCTACGGAACTGAAATAGTTATCATTACTGAGGAAACATTGCATTTAACGTCAGTCAAAGACACTCATCAAGATTCTTTATCTGGTTTTTATTAGGCCTAATCAGGGGAGAGGGTTCAAAAGGAAATCCAGCATTCAGAGAGAGCTTCGAAAGGCTTGGTGAGCTCCGGTCTCTCACCAAAAAGGCTGAGTGAACTTGTCACTACTCAAATTGCATAAAAAAGGTCATCCTTTTGAAACAAAGAAAAAATACACAACTTTTATTTGAGTTATTATTAACTTCCTGTCATCTCTCCCTTTTTGGTCATTAAAGTTTATTTGAAAAGCTTAATATCTATTGAAATATTAACAAATGTCATTGCTGTGACTGAGCTTCCTGCTAAACTTTCTTAAACCACACAGCTCCGTTTTGATACCAAATCAAAAAAACAACTGTTATTTTAAGGAGATCCATGATGTGCTGAACACAATGTTCTAAAAACTCTCTAACAAAATAAATGCTGCTTTTTTACTGTTGGTGGTTATCTTGAGTCCAGACGCCTGTTGACCAAGATCCTGAATATGATGAGGGCAACTTGAGTAGCTGTCAGTGGGCTTGGACTGCGGCTTGGACTGCGTCAGGTTCCTGCCAATGACCTGAACTGCCTTGATTGGGTGGTAAAGGAGGTTGAAGAGAAAGGACAGTTCATGTCTCCCATCCTTATTTACTGTAATTCACTCAAGGTACTTGGGCAAAGCGCTTGGGTTGACAAAGATCCTGAACATAAATCTGAAAACCTACAGTAGAAGTCGGAAGTTTACATACACCTTAGCCAAATACATTTAAACTCAGTATTTCACAATTCCTGACATTTAATCCTAGTAAAAATCCCCTGTCTTAGGACAGTTAGGATCACCACTTTATTTTAAGAATGTGAAATCTCAGAATAATAGAAGAGAGAATGATTTATTTCAGCTTTTATTTCTTTCATCACATTCCCAGTGTGTCAGAAGTTTACATATACTCAATTAGTATTTGGTAGCATTGCCTTTAAATTGTTTAACTTGGGTCAAACGTTTCGGGTAGCCTTCCACAAGCTTCTCACAATAAGTTGGGCAAATTTTGTCCCATTTCTCGTGACAGAGTTGGTGTAACTGAGTCAGGTTTGTAGGCCTTGCTCGCACACACCTTTTCAGTTCTTCCCACAAATATTCTATATGAGGTCAGGGCTTTGTGATGGCCACTCCAATACCTTGACTTTGTTGTCCTTAAGGCATTTTGCCACAACTTTGGAAGTATGCTTGGGGTCATTTACCATTTGGAAGACCCATTCGCGACCAAGCTTTAACTTCCTGACTGATGTCTTGAGATGTTGCTTCAATATATCCACATAATTTTCCTTCCTCGTGATGTTATCTATTTTGTGAAGGGCACCAGTCCCTCCTGCAGCATAGCACCCCCACAATATGATGCTGCCACTCCCGTACTTCACGGTTGGGATGGTGTTCTTCGGCTTGCAAGCCTCCTCCTTTTTCCTCCAAACATAACGATGGTCATTATAGCCAAACAGTTCTATTTTTGTTTCATCAGACCAGAGGACATTTCTCCAAAAAGTACAATATTTTTCACCATGTGCAGTTACAAACCGTAGTCTGGCTTTTTTATGGCAGTTTTGGAGCTTCTTCCTTGCTTCTTCCTTGCTGAACAGCCTTTCAGGTTATGTCGCTATAGGACTCGTTTAACTTCACAAGGTCCTTTGCTGTTGTTCTGGGATTGATTTGCACTTTCGCACCAAAGTACGTTCATCTCCAGGAGACAGAACGCGTCTCCTTCCTGAGCGGTATGACGGCTGCGTTGTCCCATGGTGTTTATACTTGCATACTATTGTTTGTACAGATGAACGTGGCACCTTCAGGCGTTTGGAAATTGCTCCCAAGGATGAACCAGACTTGTGGAGGTCTACAATTTTTTTTCTGAGGTCTTAGCTGATTTCTTTTGATTTTCCTATGATGTCAAGCAAAGAGGCACTGAGTTTGAAGGTAGGCCTTGAAATACATCCACAGGTACACCTCCAGTTGACTCAAATAATGTCAATTAGCCTATCAGAAGCTTCTAAAGCCATGACATAATTTTCTGGAATTTTCCAAGCTGTTTAAAGGCACAGTCAACTTAGTGTATGTAAACTTGACCCACTGGAATTGTGATACAGTGAATTATAAGTGAAATAATCTGTCTGTAAACAATTGTTGGAAAAATGACTAGTCTCATGCACAAAGTAGATGTCCTAACCGACTTACCAAAACTATAGTTTGTTAAATAGTTTTTTCCTCATCATTCTACACACAATACCCCATAATGACAAAGAAAAAACAGGTTTGTAGAAATATTTGCAAATGTCTAAAAAAACAACTGAAATATCACATTTATATAAGTATTCAGACCCTTTACACAGTACTTTGTTGAAGCACCTTTGGCAGCGATTACAGCCTCGAGTCTTCTTGCGTATGACGCTACAAGCTTGGCACTCCTGTATTTGGGGTGTTTCTCCCATTCTTCTCTGCAGATCCTCTCAAGCTCTGTCAGGTTGGATGGGGAGTGTTGCTGCACAGCTAATTTCAGGTCTCTCCAGAGATGTTTGATCTGGTTCAAGTCTGGGCTCGGCCACTCACTCAAGGGTATTCAGAGATTTGCCCCGAAGCCACTCCTGCGTTGTCTTAGCTGTGTGCATAGGGTCGTTGTCCTGTTGGAAGGTGAACCTTTGCCCCCAGTCTGAGGTCCTGGAAGCTCTGGAGCAGGTTGTCATCAAGGATCTCTCTGTACTTTGCTCCATTCATCTTTCCCTCGATCCTAACTAGTCTCCCAGTCCCTGCCGCTGAAAAACATCCCTACAGCATGATGGGGTGCCAGGTTTCCTCCAGACGTCAGGCTGGCATTCAGACCAAAAAGTTTAATCTTGGTTTCATCAGAATCATGTTTCAGATGGTCTGAGTTTTTTAAGTGCGTTTTAGCAAACTCAAAATGGGCTGACATGTGCCTTTTACTGAGGAGTGGCTTCCGTCTGGCCACCCTACCATAAAGGCCTGATTGGTGGAGTGCTGCAGAGATGGTTGTCCTTCTGGAAGGTTCTCCCATCTCCACAGAGGAACTCTGGAGCTCTGACAGAGTGACCATCGGGTTCTTCGTCACCTCTCTGACCAAGGCCCTTCTCCCCCGATTGCTCCATTTGGACGCGCGGCCTAATCCAGGAAGAGTCTTTGTGGTTCCAAACTTCTTCCATTTAAGAATGATGGAGGCCACTGTGTTCTTGGTGACCTTCAATGCTGCAGACGTTTTTTTGGTAACCTCTACAGATCCTGTCTCGGAGCTCTACGGACAATTCCTTCAACCTCATGGCTTGGTTTTAGCTCAACTGTGGGACCTTATATAGACAGGTGTGTGCCTTTCCAAATCATGTCCAATCAATAGAATTTATCACAGGTGGACCCCAATCAAGCTGTAGAAACATCTTAAGGATGATCAATGGAAACAGGATGCACCTGAGCTCAATTTTGAGTCTCATAGCAAAGGGTCTGAATACTTAGGTAAATATTTCTGTTTTTTATTTTAAAGAAATTGTCAAAAATGTCTAAAAACCTGTTTTCGCTTTGTCATTATGGGGTATTGTGTGTAGATTGAGGAATATTTTTATTTAATACATTTTAGAATAAGGCTGTAACATAACAAAATGTGAAAAAAGTCAAGGTGTCTGAATACTTTCTGAATGCACTGTACAGTGCCTTGCAATGAAGCCCCTAAATAAGATCTGGTGCAACCAATTACCTTCAGAAGTCACATAATTAGTTAAATAAAGTCCACCTGTGTGCAATCTAAGTGTCACATGATCTGTCATATGATCTCAGTATGCATACACCTGTTCTGAAAGGCCCCAGAGTCTTCAACACCACTAAGCAAGGGATACCACCAAGCAAGTGGCACCACGAGACCAAGGAGCTCTCCAAACAGGTCAAGGTTCAAAGTTGTGGAGAAGTACAGATCAGGGTTGGGTTATAAAAAAAATATCTGAAACTTTGAACATCCAACGGAGCACCATTAAATCCATTATTAAAAAATCGAAAGAATTTGGCACCACAACAAACCTGCCAAGAGAGGGCCGCCCACCAAAACTCACGGACCAGGCAAGAAGGGCATTAATCAGAGAGGTGACAAAGAGACCGACGATAACCCTGAAGGAGTTGCAAAGCTCCACAGCGGAGATTGGAGTATCTGTCCATACGACCACTTTAAGCCGTACACTCCACAGAGCTGGGCTTTATGGAAGAGTGGCCAGAAAAAAGCCATTGCTTAAAGAAAAAAATAAGCAAACACATTTGGTGTTCGCCAAAATGTATGTGAGAGACTCCCCAAACATATGGAAGAAGGTACTCTGGTTAGATGAGACTAAAATTGAGCTTTTGGCCATCAAGGAAAACGCTATGTCTGGCGCAAACCCAACACCTCTCATCACCCCGAGAACATCATTCCCACAGTGAAGCACGGTGGTGGCAGCATCATGCTGTGGGGATTTTTTTCATCGGCAGGGACTGGGAAACTGGTCAGAATTGAAGGATGATGGCGCTAAATACAGGAAAATTCTTGAGGGAAACATGTTACAGTCTTCCAGAGATTTGAGACTGGAATGGAGGTTCACCTTCCAGCAGGACAATGACCCTAAGCATACTGCTAAAGCAACACGTGAGTGGTTTAAGGGGAAACATTTAAATGTTTTGGAATGGCCTAGTCAAAGCCCAGACCTCAATCCAATTGAGAATCTGTGGTATGACTTAAAGATTGCTATACACCAGCGGAACCCATCCAACTTGAAGGAGCTGGAGCAGTTTCATTGAAGAATGAGCAAAACTCTTAGTGGCTAGATGTGCCAACCTTATAGAGACATACCCCAAGAGACTTGCAGCTGTAATTGCTGCAAAAGGTGGCTCTACAAAGTATTGACTTTGGGGGTGGGTGAACAGTTATGCACGCTCATGTTTTCAGTTTTTTTGTCTTATTCCTTGTTTGTTTCACATTAAAAATTATTTTTCATCTTCAATGTTGTAGGTATGTTGTGTAAATAAAATGATACAAACCCCCCAAAATGTATTTTAATTCCAGGTTGTAAGGCAACAAAATAGGAAAAATGCCAAGAGGGGTGAATACTTTCGCAAGCCACTGTAGTTCACCAAGTTAGCAGGGCTGGTCGAAGTGAGACAAAAGCAAGTGCAATACTGTATTTTCCAAATCATTCCATGCGTGTTGACTAAACAGTTGATGAGATCATGCAGTCAGGCACCAAGTCATGCTTAGAAAAGCACTGTATGGCCACTTTGAATATCAACCCATTAATGTAGAGCCAGGGCATTTGTGCTGCACATACTCTCATTCAACATGTTTGTGGGAAGCCAATTACTAACCATGAAGCATTAAAGGAAGTGGTTTCCACTTGTACAAAGTGTAGAGAAGTAGGACCAAATGACAACATTTTGATTAGACATTTTAAGTTACTATAGGGCCCAATTGGTTAAGGACACACCACATCTTTTTACTGACATAGATGTGTGTACTGGATTTACCACCAAACTTAGATGCAGTGGTATAAAAGAGTGAATATATTTTTGATCTTGTTTATATTCAACTACAACACGCGAAAGCGATATTAAACATCATAGTGAGGTGTTTGATGATATTGAAAGAGTTGAAACTAGCTTCATGGGGAAAAGCTTCTCATAGCCAGATCTTTATTACATGGGCCATTTTGATAAAGACTGATGGCCTTGACATGGCCACCAACTACTCCAACTGAGTAAAATGTGAACTAGTACGGAAACAGCGAATTGAAAGATGAACCTGTGAAAACATCTTGCAGCAGTAAGACTCTGATCTTGCAAGCACTGCAAAGATTGTAGATTGCTGCCTTCATTTCCCTGCCACACATTTGACACATTCGATCGTATTCATGCTCAACCTCATGTAACCCTAAACAAACCAGTTCTCATAAAGGATGTACTCCATGTTGCTTTCACCCAGCAGTATTCATTTCTCTGAACTGCACCAATGTTCTGTGAGGAGTTCGTAGCTTTAAGGACGTTCACATGGTTTTGTTGTATTTGAAGAGCGTGACAGAGCTGTACTAACTATGCCTTCTTATAGCATAAGCTGGTACAATCCTTATTTAAATGTGGATATTTTTGTTCTGATTACTGTGGATACATGAACATTTAATAAATATTTTGTAATGTAATCAAATAAGCTATGTTTATCCATTCAACATTTTATTATTGAAAAGGTATTTGATAAGCAATGTATTACATTTGACATTTTAGTCATTTAGCAGACGCTCTTATCCAGAGCGACTTACAGTAGTGAATGCATACATTTCGGGTTATCACATACGACCCAACCTGGACCTCGCGTGTCTCTCTCTTTCTGTCTCTCACTCGCTTTCTTTTTTTCTTTCTTTCTTTCTTTCTCCGTCTCTCACTCCTCTCTCTCGCTTTCTTTTTCTCTTTCTTTCTCCGTCTCTCGCTCCTCAATCTCTCTCGCTTTCTTTCTCTGTCTCTCGCTATTCTGTCTCTCCCCCGCTGCTGCTGCTGAGATAATACGGGTCACCCTGTAAAAGGTCATTAAAACACAAGGTTCTGACTTTTTCAGCACAACTCTTAACTGAAAAATCTGTGTTTTTCCAACCAGCCTATCTTCCACAGCTTGATGTGGAGCAGGACACTTTTTGTTGTTGTAATGTAACGGTTTGTTCTCTTTAGTGTTACATATACTGTATAAGGTTACACAAACATTGAGGCCCTGTCACACACATGGGCAAATAATGATGAATCAAAACATGTTGAATGTTGCCTAGATGTAGTGATATGGGCTAACGGTTTACCAATCAAATGTGTTATTTTCTAGTAATATTTTCTGGAAATATGCTACATTCAGTTTCAGACTGAAGAATTGTTCTCATCTCGCTCTGAACATACTGTTGAGTGGTAGTCATAGGAAAGGTTAGAGGGTATGTCTAACATGCGTTTCAATTTCTGGTGTAGATACATTTACTCAAGTTGTACATTTACTCAAAGAAATCACATTTGGATATGTAACCTTTTTATTGTGTGAATGTTCCGCTGTCCCATTGTATGACATTCTGACAGTCCGGTTGTTGTTAGTATTGATGAATGACCGAGAGAGATTCTGTCTTGTCAGATTGTTGGTAGTGGGTTGTAGGGTGAAGGAGGGCGGACAACATCCTGTCTGGGACTGTTATCAGATAAGACTCAGTGTTGAGGAGCAACATTAAGGTGTGTGTTGTCTCAGTAATGGCAAAATGGAAACCCTCTGGTGCCGTTGTAACAAAAGCTGCTTTTACATAGTCTGGCCCTGGCCGTGTTCTTTCTGTCGCTCAACTCTCTGGGTCTCTCCCTCTGTGCACTTCCCTGCTAACGCCGTGCCATCTGTTGAAGGGGGTTCTGAGGGGGATTTTTGTACACACACAAACAAGAATATGTCTGACATGTTTCTGCGGATTGACACAATGGGTATAGCGTAGTGGTTCAGGCTGAGTGGTGGATCAGGTTACTGTTTGTATATTGGGAGAAACTGAAGAGGAACAGTAGCAGTCTATTAGCAAGTCCCTGTACCACCTTGAGTTGCGGGTATTTGGCCCATTGGATTTGGTTTAACAGATGCCCCTCGTCTAGAGAGCTACAACCATTCTGCCATTACTGTGGGTCTGTTAGTTGGGCCTCTGTATCAGCTTAACCATGAGTTACTTACTGTTTTTCATGGCGTTTCAATATGAGGCTTTTTATTTCAGCTTTTTTTTACGTTCGTTTTAAAAAGCTTTTCCATTTGTGTGTATCCTCTGCACTTTACTTCTGCGTGAGCGAGTCGCAGTGAAGGGAGGGACTGACAACGCATTGTGTGAGTGAAGTGATGTGTTGGGTCATGGAGGAGGGAGGTGGTTGGTTTGGTGAGTGGCTGTTTGAGTAAGGAAAAGGAGGAGAATCAATCTGGAGGTGGATAGCGTGGAAGGGACCATGGCATAAGGAAATGTTTTGTTTAGTTCATATATTTGTTGATTTTTTTCCCTGTAAGTCAATAGACTGGCTCTAATATGGACTCCCAAAGAGTGATCGAGTAGCGTTGTTCCTCCTGCTTTGGCGATGTTTACACTAGCCCCTCCCTGCTTCATCTGATCTGAAATACATTGAGGTGTTTGTCTGCCTCATATCCAGACCTTCCTCTTTGTTGCATAACATTTTCTCTTCCGATTTACTGTATGATTCTCCTCCTTTCATATTTGTTATATAGAATGCACTTTTGACAAAAATCCTGGCTAGTTAAGAAAAATAACAATGTAGTAATGTTGGGCCTTTTTTAATAATGTACATTTAACAGACTCTGCTAACTTTCAGAAGTAAAAAACGAGTAGCCATAATTATCACATATTTGTGTGCTGTCGTGTGTTCTTCTCTGTCAGATCCTATGTGGTATTGGTAGCTTCATGTGCATTTGACTACCTGTCTTTGCATTAATGGTATCCTCTTCTCACAGCTAATGGAATAAAATTTCAGTCTCAGCTAGGGCTGCACAATTATTCGAGTTATTATCGAAATTGCAATATTGACATGTGCAATAGGCATATCGCAAGAGGTTGCAATTTATTCTTAAATGCCATGAATGTAACGTTCAAATGTAATGAGGGTCCCCTGGGAAACTGACCAACACTGGTTCCTACCCTGTCACAACAACTTCTACATTTTACATTTACATTACATTTTAGTCATTTAGCAGACGCTCTTATCCAGAGCGACTGAATGCATAATTATTATTTTTTTTGTACTGGCCCCCGTGGGAATCGAACCCACAACCCTGGCATTGCAAACACCATGCTAGCATTGCTAACACCATGCTCTACCAACTGAGCCACAGGGAAGCCTGTTACAGTACACGCAAGTGTGTTTTGAACAGAACAATTGTTTGGATAGTGCTGATTATTACAGTGATACACACATTTTACCCAAGCTCCCCTGGTTTATGGAGTAAGGTATAACGTATGTAACCTCATACTGAGGAGCACCACAGAGCAAATACTTAGGACACTGCAACCTGGCCTTGAGATTTTCCATAGGTGTCACAAGAATTTTCATCCCAATGTTATTAACTCAAAACCCACTATATGCTTTGACCAATTCCCTGGTGGTTGTGAGACACCAGTTAATAGAAGAATTCGACAAAGTCCCAGAAGTCTGCAAAAGGTTAGTTCTTTATTCATACAAACACATAGCCTTTTATACCTTACATTTGGTCATACCATATGTCATACCCCTTACAAATGCCCCTCCTCTTCTTTAATACTGTCAATGCTTATTTACAAGTCTTCTCCAACACATACATTGCTTATCATATCCTGCCCCATGTTACATAATCTACTGCAAGCCTAAAGGTTTATCCCCTCCCTGGGTGGGGAAACCTACTTCCTGTTATCAGTTTCACAGTGGTCACAAGTTGTCTACCACAAGCTGTCTGTTAACAGTTTCCCTTTTCCTTAAATGTCTGTCTCCCTTATATTGCTAAATAGCAAAGTCTTAACTTGTTAACTTGTCTTATGCACACACATTAGTGAATTAATCTTATAATCACCCAGTTCTACATTTTCAGGGTGGAATCATTTAGTCAAAACCTTAAACCTATAAATTCCATTATCAATAAGCCACCCATTTTTTATTTATTTTTATTATCACGTAAATAGGTTTTCGACTTCTGTCCAAGTCTAAAAGTTAAGTGCTCTGTTGGGGTGCAACAAGAACATTTTTTGAGAGCAAATACCAACACTTACAGAGAGAGGATGTGACCCTATAGTCTGGGCTATATGGTCATTCCAAAAATAATATTCCGGGGAGGGTGCTCAACCGACAGTCAACTCCCCTAACAAATCACAAGTTGATTTAGGCTGGGCTCAAAATGGAAGAGGCAGTGAGGGAGCAGTACCCTTCTCAAATAGTACAGCAATCTGCATTGCCAGATCATATTGTCAACAAGGCAGCATGGTGCATCGTTCAGAAATGCACGCCTTTTCCATTTACAATGGAATATATATATTTCATTTTCCTCTCATCCAGCCTCACATCTCATTGTGTCACTCCTGCCCTCCAACCCTTCCACTGAAACGTAAGTGCTAAGTGTTTAATAGTTTTAGCAGTTAGAAAAGTGAGGTCAACAGATGAGGCAAGTGACATTCAGTAAAATAATAGTGTGGAGTCAGTGTTGCTTTTAGGATTACTGGATAATCAATACAGCAGATCCAATTTAAGTTCCCCCATAGTTTTCACTTAGCATTTGAACTTGTACTTGTCTTGGATATGTTTGATCTCAACATTGCCTTTACACTATTGTTTTTACTGAAAGCCACTTTCCTCATCTGTTTACCTCACTAAAACTATTGAACACTTAGCACTTATCCTCACTTTCTACCACTCACTTCTGATTGGATGCCAGTGCTCAAACTTGAGGACAAGGCTCTCCGGTCTATCCTCCCTTGGCTCTCCTTCAGCAAAGGCATATTGCGACTGTTCCTTTCTGTCAGTCGGTCGCCTCCAACTAACATGCTTGTCACTCCATCAGGCCCTCGCACAACATACAGTACCTGCGCCAAGATAAATGTTAACTACTGTAACCCTAAACTCACACTCACATTTACAACAAAGTACAGTATTACAGTCCACCAAGTCTCCAGGTTTAGTATTGTCTTTGAATAAAGTCCAAGGGGATACTATGGAGAGAGTGAGAGAGAGATAATGTATGTAGCGGAATTAAATTCAGTCTGAGTCATCAGGCAACAAATACATCCGGAGGGGAGTTTATCTCAAATTTCTACCTGTGTTAATCGGTGTGTGTTTTTCTCACTACTGTGTCTAACCCCTGTACTCACGAGGACAGACATGGCATTCAGACTGCTACAGTAAGTCTGCTCCATCCCAGAAAGGCATGTCTCAGCCATTTCACAGTTACAGAGTGACAATTATGAGCTGGCTCACACCCCCAAAAAGTTAGCAGTGGTGCTGACTAACGGAGAGTAAATTGTAGCCTATAAAAATAAACCCCCGAAGTTTTGTCATGAACCTGAAGAAGGCACATTGATATCGAAACGTTGGTGGTTTACCCAATAAATTACTGGGAGCAAAACATTAGATCATCTTCCTAATATTGATTTGCACCCCCCTCTTTTGCCCTCAGAACAGGCTCAATTCGTTGGGGCATGGAGTCTACAAGGTGTCGAAAGCGTTCCAAAGGAATGCTGGCCCATGTCGACTACAATGTTTCCCACAGTTGTGTCAAATTGGCTGGATGTCTTTTGGGTGGTGCGCAATTCTTGATACACACAGGGAAACTGAAAAACCCAGCAGCGTCGCAGTTCTCGACACAAACCGGTGCGTCTGGCACATACTACCATACCCCATTCAAAGGCACGTAAATCTTTTGTCTTGCCCATTCACCCTCTGAATGGCACACGTACACAATCCATGTCTCAATTGAAATAAGGAAATGAAAAACCCCATTGGAAAGAAACTGCTGCCAAAAAGGCAATCTGATAGATTATTTTGGACTGGAAGAAGGCTGTAGAAATACTGCTGTTTGAGGCGGGGAAAACACCTATTGCCATATGAGAGGAGAGGAGCTGCTCTGCTTAGTTATTCCTCCTCTTAACAGTCTCCTGCTATTCAACGTGTGACTCATTACTGATAGTGCCTATTTAGATTAGTGTGATGGGGACTGTGAGTTCTTTCTTAGTCTGTGCAGTGTGTTTGGGGAAATTGAGTTGTGTGTCAAGTCAAAATATATTGGTCACATACACATGGTTAGCAGATGTTATTGCGAGTGTAGCGAAATGCGTGTGCTTCTAGTTCCGACAGTGCAGCAATATCTAACAAGTAATCTAACAATTCCACAACAACTACCTAATACACACAAATCTAAGTAAAGGAATGGAATAAGAATATATACATCTAAATATATGAATGAGCAATGACTGAGCGGCATAGGCAAGATGCAATAGATGTTATAAAATACAGTATATACATATGAGATGAGTAATGCAAGATATGTAAACATTATTAAAGTGACTAGTGATCCATTTATTAAAGTGGCCAATGATTTCAAGTCTGTATGTTGGCAGCAGCCTCTCTGTGTTAGTGATGGCTGTTTAACAGTCTGATGGCCTTGAGATGGAAGCTGTTTTTCAGTCTCTCGGTCCCAGCTTTGATGCACCTGTACTGACCTCGCCTTCTGGATGGTAGCGGGGGGTGAACAGGCAGTGGCTCGGGTGGTTGTTGTCCTTGATGATCTTTTTGGCCTTCCTGTGACATCGGGTGCTGTTGGTGTCCTGGAGGGCAGGTAGTTTTCCCCCAGTGATGCGTTGTGCAGACCTCACTACCCTCTGGAGAGCCCTGCGGTTGTGGTGTGTGTGTGTGTGTGCGTGCATGCATGCGTGTGTGCGCTAGAGACTATAGAATGTGGTAAACAATCACAGAAGGATAGGAGGTCACATGTTTGCATGAAGATGCTTTTCCTCTTTCAGGTTGGGTTCCTTGAAGTGTTCTTCCTGTAACCGCAACGGTTTGCTTTTTACAGTTTATCTATGAACAGGAAACACTTCAGAAATGACTTCAGAGAATTACTAGTATGTGTGTGTACACGGGCGCAAATGCATATAGTTATTCTACGAAACGATCAACAATACAGTAGAATAGTACTGCTCACAGAGAGAGAGAGAGAGAGAGAGAGAGAGAGAGAGAGAGAGAGAGAGAGAGAGAGAGAGAGAGAGAGAGAGAGAGAGAGAGAGAGAGAGAGAGAGAGAGAGATATTGCTCATGGATGTCACACAAAATAAACTTTCAACACTATCATGTGAGAGACATTGTGGTCATAGTAGAGTGCATCAATTACGCAATGTGACAAAGTGAAGTGCACCTGTGTCTCATGGACATTACAGTCAGTCTATGTGCACTTGTGTGCCTGTGTGAGTAGTATATTTATTCTCTGATTGTGTGAGTTGCTGAGAGCAGCATTGTGTGACACAGAGAGCAGTAACAGCTCAGACAGGCACCAGGGCGCCAGGCCCCACATTAACCACCCATGGAATGCGCCGGGGTCAGCTGTTGCTGTTCCACCTGACCCCAGTGCTGCCCCCCTCAGGTCACTGTGGTCCACTGCACCTGCCTGAGAGCTTACCCACACTCCACACTCAATGACCTGCACTCCAGGGTGACGTTTCCCGTAGGTACAGATCTATGATCAGCTCCCCCCCCCCCCAAACCCTAACCTTAACTATTATTTAGGGAAATACAAAGCTGAACTAAGATCCGCGTGTAGGCGCAACTTCATTCTACTCCGTGAGGCACAGGATGAATCTACTATCTGAGAGCCAAGGCTTCACTTCATCAAGGGGCAGGTGGGAACCGCAAAGCAGAAATATCCTCTACTGAACACATCATTAGTGAAATGCTCTGTGCATGATTAGTTATTAACTTCATTATGCCCTCTATTAATAGCTGCTGTTCAATGAACTCTCAGGTTCAACATCTCTGACTACTCTGCATTCATAAATCATATTAATGATCTTCAGTTCCGCCAGTCAAAGACATATAATGTGTTTTTCCTTTATCCCGCCTGGTTTTGCTATTCACTTTTTCCAAATGTATTATGGGCGTCACTGATTAACACACATACACAAGCACACTGATCTTCATCCGGTGTTCTGTATACAGCTTCTGGCCTTTCAACGTGGTCTCAGGGCAATTTGTATTATTCTGTATGTAAATCTGTGACACTCCATTTAGTATGATATGTTACGTTACGTTAGGCTACATTATGAATTGAATAGCGGTCATACAATATCATACGAATTAGTGGACGTATGGTATCATACGTCTTATTCGGTCGTACAATAGCATAGCATAGGAATTGGCACACAAAACGTATCATACATCTTGGACGATGTATAGTATTGCATGTCTTCAACTGAGAACAGGTTGCTTGACCCAGGGGAACTAACAACAAAGGTTAGGAGAACTAAAACGACAAAGGTTAGGTGAATTTATGTAGCAAGTTAGGTGAATTGGGTTAAGTTTAGAATTAGAGTTAGGGGAAGGGCTAGCTAAAATGCTACCGTTGTCCTTTAGATTGCAAGACTGAACGGATTAAGCCCACCCATCCTCTCCGACCAACCTCCCTACCTTCGTTTCTGTCTCAGGTAACTAAACATTTAGTGGGTATCATACATCTTGGAGGTGCGCAGAAATACGTAAAGTATGTTTCGTATGGCTTTGAGGCCAGGCTGGTTCTCTGGCAGTGACCTTGCCATCCAGGCCAGTCTCATAAAGCAGACACAGGCAGGGAGAAAGATAAGATGGAGCAGCTCTGGTCTGGTTTGTGTCACTCCAGGCTACTCTACTAGGGCCAGTTCAGATCAGTTCAGCTCAGACCAGGGTCTAATGTGACAGGTGTACTCTCTGCCAGCTCTCACAGCACACCCACAGCCACTTACACTTATCAGATGCTATGGAGAGAAGGTGGGTGGCACTGCCTGTGTGCGTTTGTGCGTGCATGTCTGTGTGTGTTTGTGAATGCATCGGAGGAGGCATATAGGATTATCAGCATTGTGTATGGATGTTAATGAGTATGGATTGCATGGTTATGAGTGTGATTGGCAGGTGGTTGTATTGTATTATTTCTTACATTGTTAGCCCAGAAAATCGTAAGTTTAATTACATACAGCCGGGAAGAACTATTGCATATAAGAGCGATATCAACTTTCCAACATTACGACCAGGAATACGACTTTCCCGAAGCGGATCCTTTGTTCGGACCACCACCCAGGACATTGGATCTAATCCCAGAGGCTGACCCAAAACAACGTCGCCATAGAAGGGGTAGACGGAGCGGCCTCCTGATCAGACTTTGAAGGAGTGCACACCACCCACCGATGCCGAGTATATTACTCGCCAATGTCCAGTCTCTAGACAACAAGGTAGACAAAATTAGAGCAAGGGTTGCCTTCCAGAGAGATATCAGAGATTGTAACATTCTCTGTTTCACGGAAACATGACCCTCTCGGGATATATTGTCGGAGTCAGTACAGCCACGCGCCGACAGAAATAAACATCTCGGGCGGGGGTGTATGCTTCATGATTAACAACTCATGGTGTAATCATAACAACTTACAGGAACTCAAGTCCTTTTGTTCACCTGACCTAGAATTCCTTACAATCAAATGGCGACCATATTGTCTCCGAAAATAATTCTCGTCTGTTATTGTCACCGCCGAATTTCTCAACATTTTGTAACATTACAGTCTTATTCTAAAATGTATTAAATAGCTTTCTTTCTCATCAATCTACACACAGTACCCTATAATGACAAAGCAAAAACAGGTTTTTAGACATTTTTGTAAATGTATAAACAAAAAATATATGTAAATATCACATTTACATAAGTATTCAGAACCTTTATTCAGTACTTAGTTGAAGCACCTTTTGCAGCGATTACAGCTTTGAGTCTTCTTGGGTATGACGCTACAGGCTTGGCACACCTGTATTTGGGGAGTTTCTCCCATTCTTCTCTGCAGATCCTCTCAAGCTCCGTCAATTTGGATGGGTAGCGTGGCTGCACAGCTATTTTCAGTTTCCATCTCGAGAGATGTTCTATCGGGTTCAAGTCCAGGCTCTGGCTGGGCCACTCAAGGACATTCAGAGACTTGTCCCGAAGCCACTCCTGCGTTGTCTTGGCTGTGTGCTTAGGGTCGTTGTCCTGTTGGAAGGTGAACCTTCGCCCCAGTCTGAGGCTCTGAGCGCTCTGGAGCAGGTTTTCATCAAGGATCTCTTTGTACTTTGCGCCATTCATCTTTCTCTCGACCCTGACTAGTCTCCCAGTCCCTGCCGCTGAAAACCATCCCCACACCATGATGCTGCCAACACCATGCTTCACTGTAGGGATTGGGCCAGGTTTCCTCTTTGGCTTGGCATTCAAGCCAAAGAGTTCAATCTTTGTTACATCAGATCAGAGAATCTTGTTTCTCATGGTCTGAGAGTCTTTAGGTGCCTTTTGGCAAACTCCAAGCAGGCTGTCTTGTGCCTTTTACTGAGGAGTGGCTTCCGTCTGGCCAGTCTACAATAAAGGCCTGATTGGTGGAGTGCTGCAGACATGGTTGTCCTTCTGGAAGATTCTCCCATCTGTCAGAGTGACCATCGGGTTCTTGGTCACATCCCTGACCAAGGCCCTTCTCCCCTGATTGCTCAGTTTGGCTGGGCGGCCAGCTCTAGGAAGAGTCTTGGTGGTTCCAAACCTCTTCCATTTAAGAATGGGGGAGGTCACTGTGTTCTTGGGGACCTTAAAATGCTGCAGGCATTTTTTGGTACCCTTCCCCAGATCTGTGCCCTGACACAATCCTGTCTCTGACCTCTACAGACAATTCCTTCGACCTCATGGCTTGGTTTTTGCTCTCACATGCACCGTCAACTGTGGGACCTTATATAGACAGGTGTGTTCCTTTACAAATCATGTCCAATCAATTTAATTTCCACATGTGGACTCCAATCAAGTTGTAGAAACATCTCAAGGATGAACAATGGAAACAGGATGCACCTGAGCTCAATTTCGAGTCTCATAGCAAAGGGTCTGAATACTTACGTAAATAATGTATGTATTATGTATTTCTGTTTTTAAAAACCTGTTTTCACTTTGTCATTATGGGGTATTGTGTGTAGATTGATGAGGAAAACAATTTATTTAATAACTTTTAGAATAAGGCTGCAACGTAATAAAATGTGGAAAAAGTCTAAATACGTTCCGATTGCACTGTATTCTAATCAAGGCCTATCCTATTTAACTATTGCTGTACATATACTATTCTATCCTACGTGTTCTACAGATATACTACATGTTCTATCCATATACTGTCCATAACGTCTATACATCCCATCAAATACATAAATATTTATACTCTGGACTCTGATATTGCTCATCCTAATATTTCTATATTTCTTAATTCCATTATTTAACTTTTTAGATTTGTGTGTATTGTTAGATATTACAGTGCTGTTGGAGCTCAGAACATAAGCATTTCGTTGTACCTACAATAACATCTGCTAATATGTGTATGCTGCCAATAAAATTTGATTTCATTTGATTTGCCGGGGGACAATGGGTCCTTTTGTTGCCGTCTGTCTGTCCTGTATCTGGAAGCTGCCCAGCCATGCCGTGTGATGTCACATGGGGCCAGGCAGGAAGTAACTGCCCCTCCCCTCCATCCCTCCATCCCACCACCACAGGCTAAGCTCCTTCTCAGGCTCCCTGTGTGGAACAGCTGGGCTATGTCAGCCTGGAAACATACACTGCAACACTTAACCAACACCTAGATAAACAAGACCAGCAGCACTTATGTACGCCTACACAAATACACAGGCACAAAACACACTCACCTAAATACACAGAAAACCATTCCCGATGAACTTAGAACTCTCAAACAGACCTTTATCCATACACAAATCTACTGTAGTAGCTCAACAGTAAACACACATGCACACACACATGCACGCATGCACGCACGCACGCGCACGCACACACACACACACACACAATCACAAATCTTGATCATTTATCAAGAGTGTTCTGGACTGATTCCTCCTCTGTCTGTTGAATAATAGATCCATCACATTAAAGTATACTCAATTGAATTAGTTTGATAATTCCCGAATTGTTCAGTCAGGCGGGGGAGGCGGGGAAGGCGGGGGAGAGCGGGGGAGAGCAGGTTGTTGCCAGAGAGAGAGACTTTAATAAGGTTAGAAATGTGCCCTTAGAAAAAAAGCCATATTTGCTTGTAACAAGAAGGAATTAATGTGGTTTGGAGTGCTGTGTGTGGGACAGCATGTAACAAGGAAAATGAGATGAGACTTAGATACTTTGATCAACAGAGAGAGCGACAGAGAGAGAGAGAGAGAACACTGCCTCCCTCTACTATCAGTATTATATACTCAATGTTGCTGCCTGCTGCTATTGTTGTTTTTAGGGTTCCAAGCTGGCGCGGTCTTCACAGTCCTGCTCCTATCTCATCATTTTTGTGGGCATGCATGCTGCCGTGTACACTCTTGACCCAAATTGCTACAGACCTATATCCATCCTACCCTGCCTTTCTAAGGTCTTCGAAAGCCAAGTCAACAAACAGATAACCGACTATTTCGAATCCCACCGCACCCTCTCCGCTCTGCTATCTGGTTTCAGAGCTGGTCATGGGTGCACCTCAGCCACGCTCAAGGTCCTAAACGACATCGTAACCGCCATCGATAAGAAACAATACTGTGCTGCCGTATTCATTGACCTGGCCAAAGCTTTTGACTCTGTTAATCACCACATCCTCATCGGCAGACTTAGTAGCCTTGGTTTCTCAAACGATTGCGTCGCCTGGTTCACCAACTACTTCTCTGACAGAGTTCAGTGTGTCAAATCGGAGGGCCTACTGTCTGGACCTCTGGCAGTCTCTATGGGGGTACCACAGGGTTCAATTCTTGGGCCAACTTTTTTCTCTGTATACATAAATGATGTCGCTCTTGCTGCTGGTGAATCTCTGATCCACCTCTACGCAGACGACACCATTCTGTATACTTCTGGCCCTTCTTTGGACACTGTGTTAACAACCCTCCAGACGAGCTTCAATGCCATTCAACTCTCCTTCCGTGGTCTCCAACTGCTCCTAAACACAAGTAAAACTAAATGCATGCTCTTCAACCGATCGCTGCCTGCACCTGCCCGCCCATCCAGCATAACTTCTCTGGACGGTTCAAACTTAGAATTTGTGGACAACTACAAATACCTAGGTGTCTGGTTAGACTGTAAACTCTCCTTCCAGACTCACATCAATCATCTACAATCCAAAGTGAAATCACCTGTACATAGCCCATCTATAATTTAGCCCAAACTACTACCTCTTCCCTTACTGTATTTATTTATTTTATTTATTTTGCTCCTTTGCACCATATTATTTAGATTTGAACTTTAATCTTTCTTCAAACTACAAATCTACCATTCCAGTGTTTTTCTTGCTATACTTTATTTACTTTGCCACCATGGCATTTTTTTGCCTTTACCTCCCTTATCTCACATCATTTGCTCACATTGTATATAGTCTTATTTTTTTTCTACTGTATTATTGACTGTATGTTGTTTACTCCATGTGTAACTCTGTGTTGTTGTTTGTTGTCGAACTGCTTTGCTTTATCTTGGCCAGGTCGCAGTTGTAAATGAGAACTTGTTCTCAACTTGCCTACCTGGTTAAATAAAGGTGAAATAAATAAAATAAATAAATAAACTTCTCCCCATGATCTAGGACTGAGTCATTTATCTGGAGTCTATACAAGGTTCATAGTTCATACATTCTGAAGAAGACAGAGCTTTTCCAGAACTCCCTCTTCTATCATGAAAGGATACATATCATTATCTGAGGGGAAATACTGTTATCTGTGTATAGGAGATAGAAGAGTCGACGTGTCCGTGTATGTCCGTCTGTCTGCAAACAGGAAACGACACAACGGAGCTAGAAGGACACAACATCCACCCCTCCTCCTGACCACAGGCAGTTGCCTATAGGTGTCACTTGTAGGGGGTATGTAAAGTCCAGATGGTACAGCAGGCTTAGGCCAATGGAACACACAGCACACACATAGCACACATTCCCCATGGGAGGCCCAGCTGCTTACATAAATCACTGACTCCATGAGCCTAGCCTAGTATAGAGACACCAGTCATCGTTCACAAAACCATTAGACAACTCACCCATTCACCTCCCTGCCTGCAAATAGCTAATAACACTGTCAGACTGTTTGTATGCTCCCTCATTGCCTCAATGAGCTCCAACATTAGCTATACTATTAGTCCTAGTGTGTGTGTTATTAACAGACCGATCATCATTATCTTTTATTAGCCTTACTGCACATAATCACAATGTAGAACATTTAGTACTGAACAGGATCTTTACATGGGCAGGGGCATACAGGGGCATACTGTGAGATGTGCCAGGAGAACCTCTCTTAGAGCTCTATTGTTTTGGGAGGCTAAAGACCGCACAGTCCAGCCTACTGGGCAACTTCCCAGATTAACGGTAGTTTATAAGACACAGAGCCCTACTCATAATCAATGGGGCTTTTCCCTAGAAGTTGTTGATAAAATCTCATCGCATACACTACATGACCAAAAGTATGTGGACACATCTCACTCCAGAATCATGGGCATTAATATGGAGTTAGTCCCTCCTTTGCTGCTATAACAGCCTCCAGTCTTCTGGGAAGGCTTTCCACTTGATGTTGGAACATTGCTGCAGGGACTTGCTTCCATTCAGCCACAAGAGCATTAGTGACGTCGGGCATTGATGTTGGGCGATTAAGCCTGGCTCGCAGTCGGCGTTCCAATTCATCCCAAAGGTGTTCGATGGGGTTGAGGCCAGGGCTCTGTGCAGGCCAGTCAAGTTCTTCCACACCAATCTTGACAAACCATTTCTGTATGGACCTCGCTTTGTGCACGGGGGCATTGTCATGCTGAAACAGGAAAGGGCCTTCCCCAAACTGTTGCAACAAAGTTGGAAGCACAGAATCATCTAGAATGTCATTGTATGCTGTAGCGTTAAGATTTGCCTTCACTGGAACTAAGGGGCCTAGCCCGAACAATGAAAAACAGCCCCAGACCATTAATCCTCCTCCACCAAACTTTACAGTGGGCACTAACTATGCATTTGGGAAGGTAGCGTTCTCCTGCCATCCGCCAAACCAAGATTTGTCTGTCGTACTACCAGATGGTGAAGCGGGATTTATCACTCCAGAGAACGCATTTCCACTGCTCCAGAGTCCAATGGCGGTGTGCTTTACATCAATCCAGCCAATGCTTGGCATTGTGCATGGTGTTCTTAGTCTTGTGTGCGGCTGCTCGGCCATGGAAACCCATTTCATAAAGAGCTCCCAACAAACAGTTCTTATGCTGACGTTGCTTCCAGAGGCAGTTTGGAACTCGGAAGTGAGTGTTGCAACCGAGGACAGAATACTTTTTACGCGCTACGTGCTTCAGCACTCGGTGGTCTCATTCTGTGAGCTTGTGTGGCCTACCACTTCGCGACTGAGCCATTTGACAAACTGACTTGTTGGAAAGGTGGCATCCTATGACAGTGCCACGTTGAAGTCACTGAGCTCTTCAGTAAGGCCATTATAGTGCCAATGTTTGTCCATAGAGATAGCATGGCTGTGTGTTAGATTTTATACACCTGTCAGAAACGAGTGTGGCTAAAATAGCCAAATCCACTAATTTGAAGGGGTGTCCACATACTTTTGTATATATGTTGTATAATACAAATGATTTAGGTGTGGCCTCAATAAGCTCTGTGTTCATTGTTCATTGCGCCTATGGTTTTCCTAAAGCCAAACCCTGAACATTTTCCTCCACCCCTTTCCTCAAAAAGGTTTCAAAAAGATAAAGGCATTTCAAGTGTTATATTATCAGTGTTTTAGCAATGTGCAAATAGTTGTAATATAAATAGTGGGGGAAGATAAATAAACAGATAAATGTTGGTGGTATTTACAATGTGCCCCTCTGGTTGCCCTTTCCTTATGGCATCAGGCCACAAATCTTGTCGTGTGATGGCACATTGTGGTATTTCACCTAACAGATATGGGAGTTGATCAATGTTTGATTTATTTTCAAATTCTTTGTGGGTCTGTGTGGTCTATTGGAAATATGTGTCTCTAATGTGGTCATACATTTGGCAGGTTAGGAAGTACATCTCAGTTTCCACATTTTGTGTGCAGTGTACACATATCCTGTCTTCTCTTGGGAGCCAGGTCTGCCTATGGCGACCTCTCTCAATAGCAAGGCTATGCTTACTAAGTCAAGGATTTTCTTAATTTTGGGTCAGTCACGGTGGTCAGTTATTCTGCCACTGTGTACTCTCTCTGTTTAGGAAAAGATAGCATTCCAATTTGCTCTGTTTTTTGGTTGATGCTTTCCAGTGTGTCAAATAGTTATCTTTTTGCTTTCTCATAATTTGGTTGGGTCTACTTGTGTTGCTGGCCTGAACCAGCTGGCTGAGGGGACTCTTCTCTAGGTTCATCTCTTTGTAGGTGAGGGCTTTGTGGTGGCGCTTGTGTGCATCACTTCCTTTTAGGTGTTTGTAGAATTACATGTTGATAACTACCAGGTATAGGCCTAATTCTGCTCTGCATGCATTGTTTCGAGTTTTGCGTTGTACACAAAGTATATATTTCTCTCTCTCTTTCTCTCATCGTCTCACAGGGTGAGAAAAGTTGTATTAATTAATAGCTTCTTAGAACTGATGCCTGATGCTGTAAACAAAGTTGAGCTTGAGCCTGCAAACCACCCGGAAAGTAAACTTGTAGAGCCAGCCAGATATGGAACGGGACAGTCAAAGACGGGCACGAGATAGAGAACAGGGAAACCGTAAATCTGATTGGCCGATAGCCCTTTCCCCTAGCCTACTCTGACCATCATTGGCTAATGGAAAAATAAATCCCTGCCACACAGACGCTCACACAACACACACACACATACACTACACACACTCATACGCACTCACACACATAAGTCAAGAGGCAGACCCTGGGCTAATTCAGTACCATGGAATTATATTACTGGCTGCTCTTCATGCAGAGGAGGGGAGAAAAGAGGGCAGAGGGAAATTACAGGAAGAGAGGGAGGGAGGGAGGGAGGGAGGGAGGGAGGGAGGGAGGGAGGGAGGGAGGGGGAAAGCATAGAGAAGGCTAGGGCTCAGGGGTGGGGTTGGAGAATGCAGACAGAGCAACAGCTTGAGCTCTGGGACTACAGTGAAAGTAAGAACATGGTGTGCTCTCAATGAAGGAGTGAGAAAGAGAAAGCCAGAAAGAGAGATGAAAGGAAACAAGACACATCAATCTACGTAAAGGAGGGCGTGCAGACAAAAGACTGACATTGTAGTTCTACAGGAGCCTAGCGGAGGGGGAGAAAAGAGGGGGGGAAAGGAGAGAGGAAAGGAGAGAGGCGCATGAGAGAGACACATGAGAGATTTTTATAGGGTACAGACAGAGATATGATAGCCTGCTTATAGAAGAGTGTGCCTGGAAACGCTCTGAGAAAGAGACAGAGGGGGAGAGACAGACAGAGAGAGAGAGGGAGGGAGAGAGAGAGAAAGAGAGGGCGGAAAATGAGGGGGGAGTGAGTGAGACAGAAAGATTAACCACAGTCAGAAAGAGCGAGAGTGAGCAGTGAAGGACAATCTGGGACAAATAACAAGGGAGGGAGGGGGAGGTAAAAATAAGAAAAGGAAATAGGGGAAAGGTCTGAAACAAACTCATGTGGAAGTGCTGAGTGAAGGACAATAGGAGAGAGGGAGAGAGAGAGAAGAAGAGGAGGGGGCCAGCCAGAGGAAGTAGCAGGGCGAGAGAGGCATGAGGGGACTGTTCTCCTTTATGCTCACCCTGTCCATCCTGGGGACTGTCATGACTGCACTCGTCTGGTACTTCTTCAGCAACCGGTGAGTCCCACTCCTTTCACACCCCTTCTCCCTAACTTCCTCCATCTTGACTGGGCAGGTGTTGGAGCCTTTAGCCCCGGGCTAGGGTGGGGGGGATTAGGTCTGGCTGGTGGTAGCTAGCTGCATATCCTCCAGACAGATGCCGAGAGGAAGGGAGGAAGGGAGTGAGTCTTCACACTTCTGATTTTAATAGTGTGATTGTTTCACATCGGTTGGTGTGAGTAGCTGCTCTAGTGGAACAAGGTAAGAGTTGTGCAGGGGGTGAAATATTATATGTTTGGTGTTGGTGGTTATGCCTGTTCACTGGTCCCCCCTCCACCACCTCCCCTTCTCTCTCTCTCTCTCTCTCTCTCTCTCTCTCTCTTTCTCTCTCTCTCTCTCTCCCTCTCTCTCTCTCTCTCTTTCCTCAGAGCAGTGGTTGGCTTTCTCAATGCTTGTTACTGTGGGTATCTTAACTAAACCACTGAAACACCATGATTATGTGGTGGAAAAGAGAGGGAGAGAGAGAAACGTCTGTTTGTGCCCCAACAGAGCTGATGGATTTCATACGAGACCACTATTAATGAACTCCGAACAACCCGTACCAATTTTACATCTTGTGTTGAAGCGAACTCAACTGTTTATTTGACAATGTAGGTAGAATAAGTGGAAGGTGTTGCAAAAGCACCTGGATGGTTAAACGTTGGTGAATTTTGAAATATCATACTCAAACAAAAACATTATAGCAGATATTTTCTTCCCTTGACCAGTTGTTTCTAAAAACATACAAACCTAGCATGTGCTTGTAGGTGTGCTCAGTTAGATATTGATTTTAAATAGTGATCTATTTTCTGTGGGAAATTAATAAGTTGCCTGTAGACAGAGGAAGATAAGTAAGTGAAAGGGGAACAGAACATTTGTACAAGAGATCGAGATTGAAAAGTCACTGTAAAATGCCTTCTCACGCTGTTACCGAAACACGCCCGATGAACACGCTGTTTTCGCTTAGTCTCTGCCCTTCTGTGACAGTCAAACTTGAGAGCCTTTTTATCTTTTTCTTCCAGCCATGTCTCGATACAACTAACTGTCTAATTGGTATCTGTCTGAATGTGACTCTAGACTCTCAGATGAATCATAGAACTAAGTGTTGTTTGACATTCACCATCTGCAGGATATGACAATTATCCCGCCATAAATAACTGTCCACAAGAGTGTCGCGTTCTGGAGTGGGGAAACCCATACTTCAAGGGGGATTATCTGTATACAGTAAATCCAGGCTTGCCCTTGGATTTCTTATCAGATCTAAATATGAACAGTCCCCTGTCTTTCCGTTCATTTGCGGTTGTTTAATGCTGCTGTGAAACCACTTCAAGCATTCAGGGTTTCCTGTTAGATAATCAGTAAAACACGCTAGACTCAGAGGGATAAGGTAAAATGGCTGCCCAGTGTGTTCTGTTTTGGCTTGGATAACCCTTTCGCTCACCAGGTTATTGTTACAGTACGCACAACATTCAGCTATTGGTTTAACGTAAACACACGGTAAATGATCACATCAACACAATTCATTCAGCGAAGGTAACGGGATAAACTCAAACAATACACTGTAATACAACAGCAAACAATGCAGCTATACAAGTGTTGACAAGACAAGTGGTGTACTGGGTTCAAACAGAGGTCTACTCATCCTCCTGTTCTCTCTGTCTTCCTCTCTCCCTGTGGGTGTACATAGTAATGTCCAACCTGGCAGACTCCCCCACAAAAGTCATATTATGAACTCTGGGCCAGTCCCCTCCAGAACATGCAAGGGCTGCAGGTGAGACTAGACACACGCCCTGGCAACCCACAATCCTCTCTGCTCAACAACCACCTCATCTGTCTCTCTACTGTTATTAACTTCATTATATGGTTCATAACTGCATGTTCTATGTTTGTGTGTGCGTGTGTGTGTCTGTGTGTGTGTGTCAAAGGGATACAGTCACTGAAAAAGTGGTGGAGCGCTACTCTCACAGCTGGAGGAAGCAGGAGGACAAGTTCAGAAATTTCAGGTGAAATATAAACACACAATAAACCCAGACTCTGAACCCCACTAAAAGCCAGCCAAGATGAGCCAAAGACCACTTTGTGAGGGTCACAAACTATAACAAAAGGGATGTTTCCTTTCTACCTTAGCAGAACGAGAAACAAAAGCAGGTGGAAGTGTGCTTAAAAGCAGGAGAAGCGACCTGTGAAATGTTACCGTTTACTTCTTCATGCTGTTAGTAGCAGCAGTAGCAGAGGTCAGAGTCGTGTGATTGTTGCATCCGTCAGTCAGTCAGTGGGTATTTCTCTTCTCAGCTGTCCTGTCTCCGCAGGCTAACACTGGCTTAGTAAAGCTCTCTCTGAGTATACAGAGACTTCAGCAGCACCAAACAACACCAAAGAGAACGGCAAGGAGCTTTGTAAATGAATAAACACTTGAAAGGAAGGACTCAGAGCAGATATTCTAAAAGACAATATTTTTCTATAAACATCCCTTTCCAATTTTTATATTTATATCAAGACAAGACAATGAGGCCTTGTTTATGTATTCCTGTATCTGATATTTTCTTAAATTTATCACCAGTAGCTTTTTATACCTAACCTATCAACCAGTCTGTTTCAAAACAAGAGAAATGTGTGTATGAAGTACGATTCATTTACAGTACGCTTTTAATACTGTCTTTATCTTATAATCAAAAGGTTATTGTTGTGTTCTCAGGTCTCTTCTGAGTAACAGATGTCATGGACTCACCAAGGCTATGGTGACACAGACTAACACTCCTCTGGGGTCAAAGGTTGTGTACGATGGAGAGAAGAGGAAGCCTCTTCAGGTGACCCCTGAACTGTTCAGCACCTTCGCTAAGGTTTGTTGCTCTGGTCCAGAGTGTCACCTCAATGAATAGTGTGTGTGAGTGTGTGTTTAAGAAAGCGAGTGACATGACACATGTTGTGTTGCCTACAGGAGAATCCTTTTGTGAATACGACATGGGATACGTGTTCTGTCGTTGGGAATGGGGGAATCCTAGCTAATAGCAGCTGTGGAGAGAAAATCGACTCTGCCCAGTTTGTTATCAGGTGTGAGACAGAAAACTTACTCCACAATAATGACCTTTTCCTCTCAAACATTGTTAGACACAAATTCACTGACTACTTCCCTCTATGTCTCCCTCTCTCAGGTGTAACCTCCCTCCTCTGGAGAACGGCTATGAGAGAGACGTGGGCAACAAGACAGACCTGGTGACAGCTAATCCCAGCATCCTCATGGAGAAGTGAGTTTGGGGGTACATTGGGCTTCTCATACTGCTTATCATCTGGTGTTTTATGGTGGATTGAGAAATGATCTGATCATATATTCTAGTGCTGTTCAAATTGATCTCCTCCAGCTGTTCTTCACCTCTCTCTTTTTTCTCTCCATCCCGTCCTCTCTCAGATATGGGGGCCTGCAGGAGCGTCGTCGGCCCTTCGTGGAGAGCCTGCGTAGCTATGGCGACTCCCTGATGCTCCTGCCAGCCTTCTCGTACGGCCACAACACGCCCGTGTCTCTGCGGGCCCTCTACACCATCCAGGACTTTGACAGCCCCTCGCGGCCCGTCTTCCTCAACCCAGAGTACCTACAGAGTCTGGCGCGCTTCTGGCAGGGCCAGGGCCTGCGGACGGTACGCCTCAGCACAGGACTCATCGTGGCTAGCCTGGCGCTGGAGCTGTGTGCCAACGTGCATCTCTACGGGTTCTGGCCCTTTAATAAACACCCCCACCGACACCAGAACCTCACCAACCACTACTACGACGACAGGCAGAGTAAGAAGACGGTGCACGCCATGCCTGCTGAGTTCGACCACCTGCTAAGACTCCACACCCAGGGCGTGCTCAGGATACACCTGGGAGAGTGTACACCCACCGCCAGGTAGGCCCCACCCCTTTACCGGAAATGTACCTACAGCTAGGACAGACACAACAGGGACATAGGGCCCTCCTGTAGACTCTCTCAGGAGTCTTACCCAGTCTTTGCTACCTGCCAGATCGGATGGCCCCGACTGGCCCTGAACACTCTGGTATTCAGCACAGGGGCATGTTTTATGTGTCAGCTGTCTGGTCACAGTGGAGGAGCAAGGTGAAGGCTGGGACGTTTAATCTCCCCAGCAGCCGTTAGTAGATTGTCATTGTGAGAGTCTGCAGAACAGGTTGATCTGCAATCAAATGATTTGTACTGTACCCAAAATGGGTATAAATACATGAAATATGCATATATACTGTATAGATTTACAATTATGTATTTATCGTCACAAGTGTTCCAGCTAGAATCTAGAGAATGTTTTTGTTTTGTTGGACTTTAACTGAGAAGCCATTTTGGTGGTTAAATACAAAGTATTTTAGAACATGAAAGATTTAGATGAGGCCTTCCCAACTACAGTGTAGTGCCTAATATGACTCACCTTCCTGACTATAGCCAAAATGATCACATGCAAACCTTTAAGAGTTAACTGAATGTATGGTCATGTGAATCTAATACCTCCTGGATTCGACAATCTTCAGCTGGACTGTTACAGTCATAAACATATTTAATATCAATGATGATTAAATGTGTTATATCTCATTATGACATCATGTATAATACATTCAATGTGGTACAGGGTCGTTCCATGAAATGAGTCCCTTTTTTGTCTCATTGATATTTTAAGTAGAAATTGTCCACCAATATTGAATTTTAAAAGACTGTTATATTAAATGAAGTGCCCATTAATATAGACCACATGGAAAATTCAATATATCAGATTTTTAATATGAATAAAGACTTGCTAAAGTACCAGAATTTTTATATCTCCCTCTGTGCACCCTCTGTGACGTCAAGAAAGATTCTAACGCACTTAACACCAACATATTTTTTACCGTCATTGTAAAGCCCTAGCTTTTTTGTTGCTTTCACCAAGTCATTTCTGAAGATTATTATTTATTTCATATGATTTAAAAAAAAGCCTGTCCGTCATTTTAAGGTCAACCCTGTGAACTGAACTCTCGTTTTAATATGGTGAAACTATTCCTTTAAAAAAATTAAAAAAAAAAAACGAAACATTGAATATCTAATAGTCAAATCATAGTGTAAAAGCAGAGCTGCTTCTACTCTTTTTGGCAATTTTCTGGTGATTTGTGATGGAAAACTGAGTGGGTCGAGCATAACATGGGAACAGGCTAGAATTTCTTTTACAATTTTTTTTTTGTGATATTTGCGTTCAAGTGCCCTTCTCTGTTTCACCCAACAAGCTTCCATTGCTCCTGTCACAAGGAGGAATGGCTAATTTAAGATTAAATGGTATACCCTGTTGCAGTCAACCCTGATACTTTATTTGGCACTGACTAGTCATTTTTTATTCAAACTCTTAAAATGGGAAAACACATTTTTTATTAAGTTGAACATGTGCTATTCATGACAGAATGTTAAAATTAGGTGAAATAAAACATTTTTTTCTTCACCAAGTTAGACTACCCAAAACCCAGCTAACAACAAACGTTCCCACAACTTTAGAGAACGTTTCCTTAAGAGTCTCATTAGGTCACCAGAAGGGACTCATTTCCTGGAACGACCCTACTACTATATAAACACTTTTTGTTTCATAATTTCAAAATACATTTTGGGAAAGAAAAACAGTGTTTCAATGATCCTGTAAACATAAAATAACAAAAAAGGGTTCTTACACAGCATGTCCAACTAACTAAGTAATGATGCTGGAGCATGCAACTGTCTTTGCGCCTAATTGAAAACAAATGTGAAAATGATCTAGTGAGTGTCATTAGTCCAGTGTTAGTCCAGTGCTTGAAAGTGACCTGACACGGTATGTTTTATTAATAACATTAACACACTGATGTTACATAACCCTTCAAAGAGAGATCTTTTCCAATCTGGTTCTTTGTACCATTTGACAGTCCTGGATGTAGCTCAAAGATGGCCTGGGCCTCAGCCTCAGTCTCAGGCTTCAGTCTCCCGGTTGGCTCTCTGGGTAGTGCCATGCCCACACTGGTACAACACAACACAACCTCCCAGACCCAGAAGCCTTGGGCTGGGCCCAACATCAACGTTTCTGGACCATCAGGACTGGGGCAGGGTGCTTCTGAAGACCCCACACAGGGTTCAGACTCAGAGCAAAGGACAAACCACAGGAGGGGGAACAGAAGGAGACCAGGGAAGTGATGACACCCATAAACATTTCTGGGGAGTCCCCTTTCATAAAGAGTTTTCATGGTTACCAGCTCACACAGGTCAAAGCATTATAACAACAAATACTCTCCCCCCTGTGGCCATGGTGACAGTAAATCATCTGTAACTAAATAACATTAGCAAGGGAGTGAGGGAGTGGTGAGGAGATGCAGGATTGACAGTTCACTTTTTAGCACTGTAGCTGCTGTAAGTAATAGATTGAAATCAGATGCATGGGTAAGAATGGCATTCTAGAGCTTGTATTATTTTCCCTATAATGCAAGGTATATTTGGAAGGTAGAATTCATTGCCTATTCACTCTTACATGTTCTATGTTTGAATTGCTTTTGAAAGCAAAAGTCGAATTGAAAACATTGTCATATTTTTTGATTCAATTTTCATAATGGTAAGCTCGGACTAATGGTTTTATTAGCTAAACTAGCAAGTCTGTTTGTTTGGTTACCACGGCAAACTGTAGCTATCTAGTAAACTTGCTAGCTACTTTAGTGGATGTTGAACACATTTCTAGCGTCAAATGTCTTAAATTATAGCCATGGTTGTCACGCCCAGATCTGTTTCACCTGTCCTTGTGCTTGTCTCCACCCTGCTCCACGTGTCACCCATCTTCCCCACTTATCCCCTGGGTATTTATACCTGTGTTTTCTATCTGTCTGTGCCAGTTTGTCTTGTTTGTTCAAGTCAACCAGCGTTTTGTCTCAGCTCCTGCTTTTTCCCCAGTCTCTCTTTTTCTCGTCCTCTTGGTTTTGACCCTTGCCTGACCTGACCCTGGGCCTGCCTGTACCTTGGCCCCACTACTCTGGATTATAGACCACTGCCTGTCTTGACCTGTCGTTTGCCTGCCCCTGTTGTTGCAATAAACATTGTTACTTCAACACAGTCTGCACTTGAGTCTTACCTGAAACCTTATAATGGTATAAAGGGGATAATCAACTCGGGGATCTATGAGTTCCCGGGAAAATAATGCAACTCTGTGGAAGGTCAGTTCCACTCACCTAGCGTGTCGTGGAACACACCTTCCACCTCGTTCATTATTTTCCATAGAACGCATAGCCCCTAGTTGATTATCCCTTACCTACATTTCGTCGACCTCACTCCAATATGCTTTCCACACCATTTCAATGTATTTTGCTAGACTTCAAAGACAGACATTAACGGACTCTTATTGTAACGCTCATCAAAAGGAGTAGACCAAGGTGCAGCGTGGTGAGTGCTCATGATAATTTATAATACTCAGAACACTAGCCAAAACAATAACCAAAGGAAAAACAAACATCACGTTCTGCAGGCTTCACTGAGCAATACAAAAACAAGATCCCACACAGATGGAGGGAAAAGGGCTGCCTAAGTATGATTCCTAATCAGAGACAACGATAGACAGCTGCCTCTGATTAGGAACCATACTCGGCTCAACACAAAGAAATAGAAAACATAGAATGCCCACCCCACATCAAACCCTGACCTAACCCAAAAAAAGGGAAAATAAACGGCAATCTAAGGTCAGGGCGTGACACTAGGAATAGCATTAACTATGTACGGAAGGCTGTGTGAAAATGTCTTACCATTGAGGCTGGTTTTTGCAAGTATTCAGACCGTTTGCTATGAGAGTCGAAATTGAGCTCAGGTGCATCCTGTTTCCATTGATCATACTTGAGATGTTACTACAACTTGATTGGTGTCCACCTGCAGTAAATTCAATTGATTGGATATAATTTGGAAAGGCACACACCTGTCTATATGACGTCCCACAGTTGACAGTGCATGTCAGAGCAAAAACCAAGCCATGAGGTCGAAGGAACTGTTTCTAGGCACAGATCTGGGGAAGGGTACCAAAAAAGGTCTGATTGAACCAAGATTGAACTCCCCAAGATCACAATGGCCTCCATCATTCTTAAATGGAAGACGTTTGGAACCATCAAGACTCTTCCTAGAGCTGGAACTGAGCAATCAGGGGAGAAGGGCCTTGGTCAGGGAGATGACCAAGAACCCAATGGTCACTCTAACCGAGTTCCAGAGTTCCTCTGTGGAGATGGGAGAACCATCCAGAAAGATAACAATCTCTGCAGCACTCCACCAATCAGGCCTTTATTGTAGAGTGGCCAAACGGAAGCCACTCCTCAGTAAAAGGCACATGACTGCCTGCTTGGAGTTTGCCAAAAGGCACCCAAAGGACTCTGACCATGAGAAACAAGATTCACTGGTCTGATGAAATCAAGATTGAACTCTTTGGCCTGAATGCCAAGTGTCACGTCTGTAGGAAACCTGGCACCATCCCTACGGTAAAGCATGGGGGTGGCAGCATCATGCTGTGGGGATGTTTTTCAGTGGTAATACTGGGAGACTAATCTGGATCGAGGGAAATATTAAAGGAGCAAAGTACAGAGAGATCCTTGATGAAAACCTGCTCCAGAGCGTTCAGGACCTCAGACTGGGGCGAAGGTTCACCTTCCAATAGGACAATGAACCTAAGCACACAGCCAAGACAATGCAGGATCGAACATCTCTGGAGAGACCTGAAAATAGCTGTGCAGCAACGCTCCCCAATCCAACCTGACAGAGTTTGAGAGGATCGGCAGAGAAGAATGGGAGAAACTCCCCAAATACAGGTGTGCCAAGCTTGTAGCGTCATACCCAAGAAGACTTGAGGCTGTAATCGCTGCCAAGGGTGCTTCAACAAAGTACTGAGAAAAAAGTCTGAATACTTCTGTAAATGTGATATTTCAGTTTTTTTATTTTTAATAAACTTGTTTCTGCTTTGTCATTATGGGGTGTTGTGTGTAGATTGAGAGGGAAAAACAATTTAATCAATTTTAGAATAAGGCTGTTATGTAACAAAAATGTGGAAACAGTCAAGGTGTCTGAACACAATAATGCACCACCAGTAACCTTTAGCACATATTATTCCTCCTGTATTGTACTATCATTACTGTACCCTGCCAGTCCAGAGCAGATATTTTCACTGTGTCTCCAGCCACTGGGGATCCCTCAATTACCGGCTGGATACTCTTGTTTTTTTATCGTCCTGGGGCAGAGAACCAACCGGAATTAATCCCCTGGAAAGCACTGGTGTTACTCCTTTCCTCTTCCCTTGCTTTCCCCAAATACATAATGTTAACATAGCTTCTTTAATGCCAATTCAGTCAGCTAGGACACATAATAGGGAAAATACTTTTGTTACTGTTTGAAAGCAGCGGTCCCCACATGTTGTGGTTCAAGAACATCTGGTGTTCAACCTTCCCAAGTTCTCTCACGTCACCCCGCTCCTCCGCTCTCTCCACTGGCTTCCAGTTGAAGCTCGCATCCGCTACAAGACCATGGTGCTTGCCTACGGAGCTGTGAGGGCAACGGCACCTCCGTACCTTCAGGCTCTGATCAGGCCCTACACCCAAACAAGGACACTGCGTTCATCCACCTCTGGCCTGCTCGCCTCCCTACCTCTGAGGAAGCACAGTTCCCGCTCAGCCCAGTCAAAACTGTTCGCTGCTCTGGCACCCCAATGGTGGAACAAGCTCCCTCACGACGCCAGGACAGCGGAGTCAATCACCACCTTCCGGAGACACCTGAAACCCCACCTCTTTAAGGAATACCTAGGATAGGATAAAGTAATCCTTCTAACCCCCCCCCCTTAAAATATTTAGATGCACTATTGTAAAGTGGTTGTTCCACTGGATATCACAAGGTGAATGCACCAATTTGTAAGTCGCTCTGGATAAGAGCGTCTGCTAAATGACTTAAATGTAAATGTAAACATGGGTTCATGAGATTCCATTCATGTGGACTGTGACCTCAGTGTAGAACCAGCTGCTGCTCTCAGCTCCGCTCTGCTCTGTGTCCCACTGGCTCTTATCTCTGGGGAGCACTTATTTCAGGAAATCGAACAAACAAGTACACTAAACTGAATCTTTCCATTTTTACACTGTAATATTCCCTTGCCACCTCAGCTGTTTACTCACTAATGAACTGACTGACAAATGGAAGGATTAGAGAGAGTTTAAGTTCTTAGAATTGTGGTGAAATTATGAGTTTTCTGAGATTCTACTTATATCAGATCATAGATGGAATCAAAAGTGCATTTCTGTATGATTGCAAATAGGAAATCCCCTCTATTGGCTTTATACCAGTGGGGCCTCTCTGACAGTCAATCAAGGCTTCCCTGAAGGATCGAAATGTTCTCATACCAACCTGAAACTCAACTGTCACCAAATTAACAACTTCCAAACAAATATGACACAGCTGACATGAGAAGAAGTGACATATCTGACCCGTCTGCTGCATGGGTCCCTGGAATAGTGACACAGCATCAGCCTTTATGACTGTAATCCTTCTGATAGGACCGTACAGCCCCCTGCTCTCAACCAATCAAAATCAAACGGGAACCCGACTGTGAGAGTAAGAGGACAATAGAACAACATCCCAAGAGTCCATGTCAGTCTTGTCTTGTTCTGGTGATATGGTGCTTCTATACTGAAGAGACAGGCATCAGGGAGACATGCAGTACATTGATGGGGATACCAGACTGGAACTCTCAGAAACATCCTTCACAAAAGTCTAGAAAAACACAAATGGGTTATTTATGAAACAGTGCTTTTCTACTATTGGTTTATGATGAAATCCCCGAAAGGTGACTTTGACAAGGATAGAGGACCTCTAACAGACTACCCATCATCAGACAAATAGATCCCTGCGTGTACATGAAGTGTTTCACTAAATAGACATCAACAGACACATGCTGAAGGAAGAGAATGTGGCCTCCTGATGAGTAGACACAGTTGACAAAATTTCATTTTGATTCAGTCTGACTGGAGATCTTTTATTTTTTTCAGTTTATATTCCGGGCCTGACATCAACATAATGTGACGTCTGAGAAAAGTATCTGTCTAATGTAGAACCGCCAGCTCCCACACAGTTAGACAAACAGCCTACAAGGCCAATCACAAGCCATTATGTCTCCTGCTGGACTGAAAAGTGCTGGGAAAGCGATGTGTCACATCTGCACTTTTGCTGAATACCCTCGCCTCCTAGTTCCAACCCCACTCACCAAGCACCATGGGACCATGTTGGGACAATGTTGACACAGAGTCTGGAAGAGTGCCCAAATCCACTTGCAGGCACACACACACAAGCACGCAGGGGCGGTCTAGGACCAGAAATCGGCCCTGGCATTTACAGTGCCGTCAGAAAGTATTCACACCCCTTGACTTTTTACAAATGTTATTCTGTTACAGCCTGAATTTAAACTGGATAAAATTTTGACTTTGTGGCACTGGCCTACACACAATGCACCATAACGTGAAAGTGCAATTATATTTTTAGACATTGTTACAAATTTAATACAAATGAAAAGCTGAAATCTCTTGAGTCAATAAGTATGCAACCCCTTTGTTATGAAAAGACAAAGTAAATTCATGTGCATAACAAGTCACATAATATGTTGCATGGACTCACTCTGTGTGCAATAATAGTGTTTAACATGATTTTTGAATGACTACCACATCTCTGTACCCCACACATACAATGATCTGAATTTCAAACACAGATTCAACCACAAAGACCAGGGAGGTTTTCCAATGCACCGCAAATGGGCAGAAAAAAAGGAAGGAAACCGCTCAGGGATTTCAACATGAGGCCAATGGTGACTTTAAAACAGTTACAGAGTTTAATGGTTGTGATAGGAGAAAACCGAGGATAGATCAACAACATTGTAGTTACTCCACAATACTAACCTAAATGACAGAGCCTGTACAGAATAAAAATATTCCTAAATATGCATCCTATTTTTTATTTTTTTTATTTTATTTCACCTTTATTTAACCAGGTAGGCAAGTTGAGAACAAGTTCTCATTTACAACTGCGACCTGGCCAAGATAAAGCAAAGCAGTTTGACACATACAACAACACAGAGTTACACATGGAGTAAACAAACATACAGTCAATAATACAGTAGAAAAACAAGTCTATATACAATGTGTGCAAATGAGGTGGGATAATAAATAGGCAATAAATAGGCCATGGTGGCAAAGTAAATACAATATAGCAATTAAACACTGGAATGGTAGATGTGCAGTAGATGAATGTGCAAAGTAGAAATACTGGGGTACAAAGGAGCAAGTTAAATAAATAAATACAGTAGGGGATGAGGTAGTTGTTTGGGCTATTTACAGATGGGCTATGTACAGGTGCAGTGATCTGTGAGCTGCTCTGACAGCTGGTGCTTAAAACTAGTGAGGGAGATAAGTGTCTCCAGTTTCAGTGATTTTTGTAATTCGTTCCAGTCATTGGCAGCAGAGAACTGGAAGGAGAGGCGGCCAAAGGAGGAATTGGCTTTGGGGTGACCAGTGAGATATACCTGCTGGAGCACGTGCTACGGGTGGGTGCTGCTATGGTGACCAGCGAGCTGAGATAAGACGGGGCTTTATCTAGCAGGGTCTTGTAGATGACCTGAAGCCAGTGGGTTTGGCGACGAGTATGAAGCGAGGGCCAGCCAACGAGAGCGTACAGGTCGCAGTGGTGGGTAGTATATGGGGCTTTGGTGACAAAACGGATGGCACTGTGATAGACTGCATCCAATTTGTTGAGTAGATTGTTGGAGGCTATTTTGTAAATGACATCGCCGAAGTTGAGGATCGGTAGGATGGTCAGTTTTACGAGGGTATGTTGGCAGCATGAGTGAAGGATGCTTTTTTGCAAAATAGGAAGCCAATTCTAGATGTAATTTTGGATTGGAGATGTTTGATGTGAGTCTGGAAGGAGAGTTTACAGTCTAACCAGACACCTAGGTATTTGTAGTTGTCCACATATTCTAAGTCAGAACCGTCCAGAGTAGTGATGCTGGATGGGCGGACAGGTGCGGGCAGCGATCGGTTGAAGAGTATGCATTTAGTTTTACTTGTATTTAAGAGCAGTTGGAGGCCACGGAAGGAGAGTTGTATGGCATTGAAGCTTGTCTGGAGGGTAGTTAACACAGTGTCCAAAGAAGGGCCAGAGGTATACAGAATGGTGTGGTCTGCGTAGAGGTGGATCAGAGACTAACCAGCAGCTAGAGCGACATCATTGATGTATACAGAGAAGAGAGTCGGCCCAAGAATTGAACCCTGTGGCACCCCCATAGAGACTGCCAGAGGCCCGGACAACAGGCCCTCCGATTTGACACACTGAACTCTATCGGAGAAGTAGTTGGTGAACCAGGTGAGGTTGAGTCTGCCGATAAGGATGTGGTGATTGACAGAGTTGAAAGCCTTAGCCAGGTCGATGAAAACGGCGGCACAGTATTGTTTCTTATCAATGGCGGTTATGATATTGTTTAGGACCTTGAGCGTGGCTGAGGTGCACCCATGACCAACTCTGAAACCAGATTGCATAGCGGAGAAGGTACGGTGGGATTCGAAATGGTCGGTAATCTGTTTGTTCACTTGGCTTTCGAAGACCTTAGAAAGGCAGGGTAGGATAGATATGGGTCTGTAGCAGTTTGTGTCAAGAGTGCCCCCCCCTTTGAAGAGGGGGATGACCGCAGCTGCTTTCCAATCTTTGGGAATCTCAGATGACACGAAAGAGAGGTTGAACAGGCTAGTAATAGGGGTTGCAACAATTTCGGCGGATCATTTTAGAAATAAAGGGTCCAGATTGTCTAGCCCGGCTGATTTGTAAGGGTCCAGATTTTGCAGCTCTTTCAGAACATCAGCTATTTGGATTTGGGAGAAGGAGACATGGGGAGGCTTGGGCGAGTTGCATTGGGGGGTGCAGGGCTGTTGACCGGGGTAGGGGTAGCCAGGTGGAAAGCATGGCCAGCCGTAGAAAAATGCTTATTGAAATTCTCAATTATAGTGGATTTATCGGTGGTGACAGAGTTTCCTATCTTCAGTGCAGTGGGCAGCTGGGAGGAGGTGCTCTTATTCTCCATGGACTTTACAGTGTCCCAGAACTTTTTTGAGTTTATGTTGCAGGAAGCACATTTCTGCTTGAAAAAGCTAGCCTTGGCTTTCCTAACTGCCGGTGTATATTGGTTCCTAACTTCCCTGAAAAGTTGCATATCACGGGGGCTGTTCGATGCTAATGCAGAACGCCACAGGATGTTTTTGTGCTGGTCAAGGGCAGTCAGGTCTGGAGAGAACCAAGGGCTATGTCTGTTCCTGGTTCTAAATTTCTTGAATGGAGCATGCTTATTTAAGATGGTGATGAAGGCATTTTTAAAGAATAACCAGGCATCCTCTACTGACGGGATGAGGTCAATATCCTTTTTGCAATAAGACATTAAAGTAAAAATGCAAAAAATGTGGCAAAGAAATGAACTGAATGTCCTGAATACAAAATGTTATGTTTGGGGCAAATCCAACACAACACATCACTGAGTACCACTCTTCATATTTTTAAGCATGGTGGTGGCTGCATCATGTTCTTGGTATGCTTGACATCAGCAAGGACTGGGGAGTAAACGGAATATCGCTAAGCACAGGCAAAATCCTAGAGGAAAACCTGGTTCAGTCTGCTTTCCAACAGACACTGGGAGACAAATTCACCTTTCAGCAGGACAATAATCTAAAACACAAGAGTTGCTTACCAAGACAATATTGAATGTTCCTGAGTGGCCTAGTTACAGTTTTGAGTTAAATCGGCTTGAAAATGTAAAGCAAGACTTGAAAATGGGTGTCTAGCAATGATCAACAACCAACTTGACATAGCTCGAAGAATTTCTTAAAGAATAATAATGCAAATATTGCACAATCCAGGTGTGCAAAGCTCTTAGAGACTAACCCAGAAAGACTCACAGCTATAATCGCTGCCAAAGGTGATTCTAACATGTATTCACTCAGGGGTGTGAATACTTTCTAAAAACAAATAAATATTTAACCCATTTTCAATTCAGGCTGTAACAAAACAAAATGTGTAATAAGTCAAAGGGTATGAATACTTTCCGAAAGCACTGTATAACACACCGGACAGTTTTTTTCCTTTAGGTCCCCTCACTGGCCCATTTTCTGTCTCGAGACCCCCACATCGGCCCATTTTTTTCCTTGAGGCCCCCATTATTAGCCAGTTAAGGATCATTTTGCGCAAAAGTTAGATAGGCCCACTGGGCTAAAAATGGACCAGCCCATCTGGCATTTGCCTGAAATGCTAGATGGCCAGTCTGCCCTTGCGTGAACGTACACATTCACACAAATCCATATTGAAGCCATAAGGCACCCCAGACTGTACTGACTGATGCTCAGATGTGGAACAGATGGGGGCCTCAGCCTTCCTTCTCTCTGAGATGGCCCCTATACTGTACTTCCTGGGACCGGGTCACACTGAGGGTCTGCTGGCTGGGGCCACATAGAAACAGCTGCCCCCTACTGGACACAGCTTATACAGGCTACATCCCAAATGGCACCCTAAAAGTAGTGCACTATATTGGGTATAGGGTGCCATTTGGGACGCACACATATACTCTAGGCCCCTATAGAGCCACCGTAGAGCCTCTACAGACCCTGTACGGGCCCCTAACACACCCAGGTGCTCTGGGCCTTTCATTTTCTCTGTGGCATTTAGACTATATACTCTACCCAGTTTGATTTCAAAGAGGGGCCCAGCTCTCCCCTGCCTCTTTAAGGGTCATTCTTGAATTGCGGTGGTAAATGCTGCCCCTTGATTTTGGCGCCATGTTAAAACACATGGGACGCACATTATACTAGTATAATTGTTTTTATTTGAATTGCCTTCTTTGTTTTTATTGATCTATACAACATATTCAATACTTTTGTTCACTGTCTAGCATTCAAAATAATAGATAGATATCTCTAAATACCTAAAGCATCACCTCTATACATCCCCAGTGGGAAAAGCCAATTTGCTAGCCCCTAGTAGTTTCTACAATGCATACAAATAAATGTGTTGCAGCAAGGACTTACATATGTTTTGATGTTAAATAACAGTTAAATAAAACTGAAAATGTATAATTTGTCATGTTTTGTCGTGTTTTTGTTTCAACATGGTGCCAAAATCAAGGGGCAGCATTTACCACCGTAATTCAAGAATGACCCTAAAAGAGGCAGGGGAGAGCTGGGCCCCTCTTTGAAATCAAACTGGGTAGAGTATATAGTCTAAATGCCACAGAGAAAATGAAAAGCCCAGAGCACCTGGGTGTGTCTGTACAGGGTCTGTACAGGGTCATAAGTCAATTTAAATGAAGGGAAATAACATTGTACAATTATTATTCATATCACTTTAGTAAATTGTTTTTAAATGATTGATTACCTTAGATTTGAGCACTTGTGGCCTCCATTTCAGAAAATCCTTATATGTCACCATCATTGGTTACTACTCCTACTGGTGTCACAATGTTATCATAATGAAACATAATGGGGAGAAAGGAAAGGGGTCTGAAAACTTTCCGAATGCATTGTGGATAGTCATGGAACACTGGTCACTTGAATCATGTTTACATACTGTTTTACCCACTTCATATGTATATACTGTGTTCTAGTCAAAGCGTATCCTATATACAGTTGAAGTCGGAAGTTTACATACAGTTAGGTTGGCGTCATTAAAACTCGTTTTTCAACCACTCCACAAATGTCTTGTTAACAAACTATAGTTTTGGCAAGTCGGTTAGGACATTACTTTACATTTTTTACATTTTTTTTTACATTTTTCCAACAATTGTTTACAGACAGGTTATTTCACTTACAATTCACTGTATCACAATTCCAGTGGGTCAGAAATGTACATACACTAAGTTGACTATACCTTTAAACAGCTTAGAAAATTCCAGAAAATGAAGTCATGGCTTTAGAAGCTTCTGATAGGCTAATTGCCATAATTTGAGTCAATTGGAGGTGTACCTGTGGATGTATTTCAAGGCCTACCTTCAAACTCAGTGCCTCTTTGCTTGACATCATGGGAAAATCAAAAGAAATCAGCCAAGACCTCAGAAATAAAATTGTAGACCTCCACAAGTCTGGTTCATCCTTAGGAGCAATTTACAAACCCCTAAAGGTACCACATTCATCTGTACAAACAATAGTATGCAAGTATAAACACCATGGGACCATGCAGCCATCATACCGCTCAGTAAAGAGATGCGTTCTGTCTCCTAGAGATGAACGTACTTTGGTGCAAAAAGTGCAAATCAATCCCAGAACAACAGCAAAGGACCTTGTGAAGATGCTATAGTAAACAGGTACAAAAGTATCTATATCCATAGTAAAGCGGCTCCTATATCGACATAACTTGAAAGGCCGCTCAGCAAGGAAGAAGCCACTGCTCCAAAACCGCCATAAAAAGCCAGACTACGGTTCACAACTGCACATGGGGACAAAGATCGTACTTTTTGGAGAAATGTCCTCTGGTCTGATGAAACAAAAATAGAACTGTTTGGCCATAATGACCATCGTTATGTTTGGAGGAAAAGGGAGGAGGCTTGCAAGCCGAAGAATACCATCCCAACCGTGAAGCACGGGGGTGGCAACATCATGTTGTGGGGGTGCTTTGCTGCAGGAGGGACTGGTGCACTTAACAAAATAGATGGCATCATGAGGACGGAAAATTATTATGTGGATATATTGAAGCAACATCTGAAGACATCAGTCAGGAAGTTAAAGCTTGGTCGCAAATGGGTCTTCCAAATGGACAATGACCCCAAGCATACTTCCAAAGTTGTGGGAAAATGGCTTAAGGACAACAAAGTCAAGGTATTGGAGTGGCCATCACAAAGCCCTGACCTAAATCCCATACAAAATTTGTGGGCAGAACTGAAAAAGCGTGTGCGAGCAAAGAGGCCTACAAACCTGACTCAGTTACACCAGCTCTGTCAGGAGGAATGGGACAAAATTCACCCAACTTATTGTGGGAAGCTTGTGGGAGGCTACCCAAAACATTTGACCCAAGTTAAACAATTTAAAGTCAATGCTACCAAATACTAATTGAGTGTATGTAAACTTCTGACCCAATGGGAATGTGATGAAAGAAATAAAAGCTGAAATAAATAATTCTCCATACTATTATTCTGACATTTCACATTCTTAAAATAAAGTGGTGATCCTAACTGAGCTAAAACAGGGAATTTTTACTAGGATTAAATGTCAGGAATTGTGAAAAACTGAGTTTAAATGTATTTGGCTAAGGTGTATGTAAACTTCCGACTTTAACTACCGCTGTACACACTGATTCTATTCATATACTGTCCATAATGTCTATACACATATATATTTATATTCCTGAGTGTCACATTGATTGTTCTGATATTTCTTAATTCCTTAACTTTTTGAAGGATTTGTGTGCATTGTTTTGTATTGTCAGGTATTACTAGACAGTTGGAGCTAGAAACATAAGCATTTTGCTGCACCTGCGTTAACATCTGCAAAATATGTGCATGCGACCAATAAAATGTGATTTGATTTCATTGGGCGGTTGATATAACTCACCTGCGGCTTGCTGGGATCAGAGCAGAGTGAGTGGTTGCCTGGCATCCATGCCAATCAGCCAGTCACTGCCAGAGGAGAAGCTGACTGGACGGAGTACATCCTGTCATTTATGCCTGCCTTATCACCATGGACACATGGCACTGAACATGTGCAATAGAATATAGGATTATTACTTACACGGAGTGCTTTTTTAAAATTTTAATTGGTTACTATAAGTTATGAAGTACTGTTAGTTTACATAGGCTTGTGAGATTTAAGAGAGTCCTATCAGGAGAAAGGTCTACCCATAATAAACCAACACTACAACTAGGACAGAGAGAGCAGGATTATTAGTCCTAAAATTGGGAAAAGTTACTGTCAAGCAGAGCCAAGAAAGACTTGGCAGTTTCTCCCCCATTCCCAAAACCTGGTACGCTTCTATACACACAGCTGGTCAGCACTACTCACTACTCAGAACTTTTTAATAAGATACAGACCAGGGCCCGTATTCACAAAGCGTCTCAAGAGTAGTAACGCTGATCTTCAGTGTACAAAACATTAAGAATACCTTCACCCCTCATTTTGCCCTCATAACAGGCACAATTTATCAGGGGATGGGCTCTTCAAGGTGTCGAAAGCGTTCCACAGGGATGCTGACCCATGTTGACTCCAATGCTTCCCACAGCTCTGTATAGTTGACTATGTCCTTTGGGTGGTGGACCATTCTTGATACACACGGGAAACTGTTGAGCATCAAAATCCCAAAATCGCTGCAGTTCTCGACACAAACCGGTGCACCTGGCACCTGGCACCTACTACCATAACCCGTTCAAAGGCACTCAAATATTTTATCTTGCCCATTCACTCTCTGAATGGCACACATACACAATCCATGTCTCAATTGTCTCAAGGCTTAAAAATCCTTCTTTACCCAGTCTCATCCCCTTCATCTACACTGATTGAAGTGGATTTATCAAGTGGGATGAATAACAGATCCTAACTTTCAGCTGGTCAGTCTATGTCATGGAAAGAGCAGGTGTTCATAATGTGTTGTACACTGAGTGTAATTACAATCTAAAAGGCCAAACTGATCTTAGATCAGCACTCCTACCCTGAGGTGATTATTGAATATGGGCCCAGAAGTTTGCTACACTGCAAATACGAGTCTATTTCCATACAAGGATACATTTGGCAATTGTATTTTTTATTTTACACATCAACAACATGATACACAACTACTGTACCTATAAAAATATATTATCTTTACAATGTGAAGGCAATAAAATAACCAATTCTAGAAGATATCTGTAAATACAATCTTTATTGTTAATTTGAAAAATCTTTATTGAAGAAAAAAAAAGTTGTTTGAAAAACACGACTGGTCAAAATATAAATTAAACGCAAACCAATTTCACCTCTGCTACATTAGACCTCCCAAAACACACCAAAACACACTTAGACATAATAAAAAAAATAGCGACTTTTACAAAAAATACAAAGGATTGGTCATACACATGTTCTTCTCCTTTGTGATTCAGGTAGCATGGCCACAGTATTCCTTGGCAAAGCTGCATCACAACCTGGCTGCATAGTAGCTAACGTTGTCTTGGCAATGGCAGTGACGCTGCCTTCATCACACGAACAGTGTTTGGTCTCTATAGCTTCATCCCAAACGGCAACCTATTCCCTATATATTGCAGTACTTTTGACCACGACCCATAGGGAATAGGGTGCTATTTAGGATTGCATCGCAGCCTATATGGCAGTTCAGAGAAATACTTGGACAGAGGAGAACAGAGAGGCAGATCATCAACACAGCTAGTTTAGAGAGCTGTTTTTATTGCAGCCTTGTTGGTCTCATATAGAACACTGTACGGAAGACTCTTGTAAGGAAGAGGTTGGAAGGGAAACAGTGGCCTACTGTGTAACTGGAGAGACTAACGCAGGTGTTTGGAATGCTGGGTGATCATTGGTAACTCGACATTAGTAAGTACTAGTAAGATAACAAATTAAAGTAAGCAATATTGTACTAAGGGGATGATAAATCCTTAGTTTAAAAGCTGTACCACCAGGGGGCACTCAATAACCAGACAGATAAAATGCCAACCCAGTACTGAGAAACCTTACACAGGTCCAAACTGGAGAGAACTAGAGATGGAGAAACACAGAGAAAATAAAGTGAAAAGATTGCAGGTTTACAGAAGGAGTTGTCAATAAGTGGTATTAATTAATGGTGAGAATAATTTATTCTCATACACATTGTGAAGGAGGGGGAACTCCAGTGGGTACTAGAGTAGCACTCTTCACCAGACTCCGTCTACATCAACCATATCCCTGACCACTTTCATCTGATCAAGCCATCAACTGTCCCTCCACCTGGAAGATGCATGCACTCAAAGACTTGGCCTGGGTCAAATATAAAGTCGCACACACTAAACATCAGTGACCTTGGAGAGATAATAGTTACACAATAGCCTTCAGGGAAGGTGAACATCCACATTATGATTGACCTTTTCATTATTATCCCTGCATTATGAAGTCATTGCATTATGAAGTCATTGCATTATGAAGTCATTGCATTATGATGTCATTGCATTATGATGTCATTGCATTATAAAGTCATTGTTTAGACTGTCTTTGTATTACGATGTCATTCATTGCATTATGATGTCCATTCATTCTGATGCCAATGTATTACAAAGTCTGTGACTTTGCAGAAAGTCAGCCAACAGATTAGCTTGATCGAAATCTGGAATGAAATCAGGATCACCAAGAGAACGGACGGGATATAAATAAATGCATCAGAAAAAAAAGATGGTGATAAAGATATAGTAATTTTCTCAGCCCAATATCCTCTGGAAGACTTGCCTGGTTGCCCAGAATCCTTGCTCCGGCCAGACGCTATGCCACGCCCACGGATGTTAGTTTCTTCTCCTCAATCAGTCTGGATCTGAGCACCCTTCACCGAATGCAAACACATTCGAGGCCATCTGATTGGTCCAGAAACCGATGGGTTGGGCCAGAGCCAGAACACACATGGGTAAAGCGGCGCCCATGGGCTCTGAGTGGTTAGAGACGATCCAATCGCTGATGATTTTGTTTTGTACAATGCCCCATGTGCCCTTCGTCACCACAAATGACTTCAACGATGGCAGGTTCAGACAAAAGTATGCAGAGAACTACAGAATCATTTAGTGTGAGTCATCAGGCTACTGGAAGACGGGACAGTAGAAAGACAACAGAGAACAAGTGTCTGCTTCAGAATTGGAAGAGTTCAGAAACACTAGAGACTGTTTCAGAGAGTTGTGTCGGGGTGTTTTAGGTTAGACAGCGACAGCCCAGACAAACTGCCGCCTGCTACAAAATCACTAATGTTCCTGACACACCTGTCCTCACCTGTCCTCACTGACATACTAAGACTGTAGGCTAGTCTCCTCCAGCTTGTGGGATTTTTAAAGGCACAACATGGTGTTGAAATATCCACAGAAAGACAACATGACATCCCACTACCTCAGCCCTCCATTCAGGGCCGGTCCTGGCGTTTTCGGGGCCAGCCCTTCCCTCACTGACACATACTCTACAGGGATATGGGGCTCCGTCAGTGCTGGCTCAGGCCAGGGCTGGAGTGTGTGTGTGTGTGTATTTGTCTATTTGTGTGTGTACAGGGTCAAATCCACACAGAAGGCTTTCCCACCCCTGACTTGCTGCTACTGCTGTTGCTGCTGCTCCCAGTCCCTTCTCCACTGCTGCCCCCCTTGCCGTGTTTGAAGCGGTGCTTGCGCTCCTTGTGAGGGTGCGGCTGGGCCTGGGCCTGGGTGATGTTGCTTCGGGGCTTGTCATCATGGTTGTCCCCCAGGTGTTCCTCTGCCCTGTGCTGCTGGCTGTAGGCCTGGATGGCTGCCTCTAGCTGGTCATGGGCATGCAGGATCATGTCCTTGTTGAGGGCCACACGGGCCTCCCCTCCCGTGGGGAAATTGTCCTCGTTGCTCCCAAACTGCTGCTGCTCCTCCTGGGCGATGTTGGCCCGGTTCTGCTTGCACGCCATCTTGGCGTTGCTCAAGTCCGTGTAGGGGATCTGCTCTGGCTTCACCACGATGTTGTAGCCCGGCGGAGCCGACGGGGCGTTCCACGAGAACGGGTACCCCACGTAGTCAGCACCCCCGTCCCCCACCACCCCTCCCCCCGTGCCCGGCTCCGGGACTGGCACCCCCACGGAGACCCCCACGCTGGGTCCCAGCAGCCCCAGCTGGTACTCGTCCTCCTGGGGCGGGCTGCGGCGACGGCGGAGGATGTCACAGATGGTCCCGATACCCAGGTGCAGCATCTCCCACACGTTGAGGGTGAGGCAGAGCACCGTGACGCCGTACATGATGCGCAGGAAGATGGTCTTCTCCGTGGGCCGCGACACGAAGCAGTCCACGCTGTGGGGGCAGGGCTTGAAGGAGCACACGAACACGGGAATGACGCGGAAGCCGTACAGCAGGTACTGGCCCGCCAGGAAGCCCGCCTCCAGCGCCGTGCGAGTCACCAGCTGCAACACGTAAATACGCATCAGCCCGTCACCCTGGATACGCCGCCGCCCGTCATGGCGTACCTTGGGCTTGGGCCGTGGGGCTAGCGGGTCGACCCGGCGAGGGGGCTCGGGCTCAGGCACCTCGTAGATCATAGGGTCATCCTCTTGGTCCTGGTCCTGGTCCTCCTCTATACCCCGGTGTTGCCGCGCCCCAAAGCAGATCTTCTTGGGCCTCCGATGGGTGTAGCCCCCTCCACCCCCTCCCCCTGTCTCAGTGGCCACCCCTCCTCCGCCCTTGTCCAGCCGGGCGATCTTGTTGACGGCGTAGCCCATGTACATGAGAGATGGCATGGCCACCAGGATGATCTGGAAGACCCAGAAGCGGACGTGCGACAGCGGCGCGAAGGCGTCGTAGCAGACGTTCTCGCAGCCCGGCTGGCCCGAGTTGCAGACGAACTTGCTCTGCTCGTCGTAGTAGATGGACTCTCCCCCGACGGCGGTGAGGACGATGCGGAAGACGACAAGCACGGTGAGCCACAGCTTCCCCACGAAGGTGGAGTGGTTGTGGATCTCCTCCAGCAGCCGCGTGAGGAAGCTCCAGCTCATTATGTCACTGGACAGTGGGGCAGACAGGGTCCCGCACTCACCTGCTCACAGACTCTTCACACACAAAGAGAGAGAGAGAGAGAGAGAGACAGAGACACACAGAGAGAGAAAGAGAGCAAGAGCAAGATGAAGAGGGAGTGATGAAGAGAGAGAGAGAGAGAGATATGAAGACAGAGAGAGAGAGATAGAGAGGGAGATGAAGAGGGAGTGATGAAGACAGAGGGATGAGAGAGCGAGAGAGAGAGAGAGAGAGAGAGAGAGGAGAGAGAAGAATAGGGAGTGATGAAGACAGGGGGATGAGAGATAGAGGGAGAGAGAGAAAGAAAGAATTAGTCAAATATGAAAGGACATTATACATAACGTACTGCCTACCAATATGTCTCAAAAATTTTGAAGGAAGCAAAGAAATATGAGCGTGCAATTTCTTATCATGAAAGCGGATGAGTGAGAGGATTTTGACAGGGAATGTAGAGATAGTACAGTTAGAATTCAAGTTCAACAGAAGGAGTCACAGATCAATTACGGAGAGGAGACAGATAGAAAAGCCTAAATCCAAACAAGTGTTCTCTCTGAAATTGAGACAGACTGCAATCTCCACATGCATTAGATCCATTCTACTCTCTGGTATACCCCAAATGAATAGACGTTCCAACCCAACAACACAGTTTCAGCACAGTGAAATAAATGGGGGTATTTTGAAGGGCTGTACTGTACAACAATAGGATATCAAACCAAAGAAAAAGATGCTCAAATGTAGCAGAGAGGGGAGCCAAAATAATCCCAATAGGAACTGAGCTATCACAGAACACATTTTACACTCACACAAACACACGGGGAATAAATCCTCTTGCTCCTCTTTGTGAGGTGCAGATTGTGTTGACTTAACTGTGTTGTTCTGGTGTGTAAATGGCATTGTGTAGTGGAGTGTGGTGTGGTGTTGTGTGTAGTGCTATATTAAAATGGATGTGTGTGTGGGAGAGATGAAGCCTGTCTATGTAAATTAGCCGTGGGCTCCATGCAGCCAGTCCAACTGAACCAGTTAAACCAGCAGGCGGCCTGGCCAAAACAAGTGGAGCACGGAGTCACACCGTAGACCCACATTAGGCAAGGCACTGGATCAGAACCCTAACCCTCCTGCCTGCCTCCAGGGTAGTGTGAGGGGGGTGAGGGTGGTGAGGGAACAGGTGTCCAGAGCCAGGTTGCCTTCTGCACAGAGTCACACCTTCCTGCTAAGTAGCTCCAATGGTGCATGGCTCATTGTGAGTCGAACTGAACCCAACCATGAAACAATAGCTTGGGCTGAGGTTTAAAAGGAGCTCCACAGCGCCTGCCTTCCTTCCCCCTCACAGGAAGGTTGGGAGCCCAGATAGAGGGAGGCCAAGAATGGTCTGCTGAACGCTGGAGGGAGTGGAGGCTTGGCTGTTGGCTGTTAGTAGACGTACTGTAGGATGTGTCACAAATGGACCCCTATTCCCTACATACTACTTTTCACCAGGGCCCATAGGCACACAACCCTTGTGCTGGAGCTCCTCAGACCCCTGGTTAGTTTCGTCAATAGTGTGAGAGGAGAGGAGAGGAGAACAGAGGAGAGGAGAGGAGAGGAGAGGAGAGGAGAGGAGAGGGAAGGGAGTGAGAGTTAGAGATGGGAATGTTTGAAGCTGCCTTCCTGGACTCACTATAAAACATGTGCGGTATTGATCACTGTGACCATAAAAGGCCTGCCTTGGATAGAGGAGGTACTGTACATGTCAGGAATGCTGTGCATACTGCTGTTTTAGAGTGGTTTTTTGTGTGTGTGTGTGTGTGTGTGTGTGTGTACACGTTCCCACAAGTGTGTTTACTAGAACTGCTGCACATAAACAGGAGTGTTTTTAACACCTGTCTCACATTACAGTAGTATAGCAAGACTGCATGTATATACATTTTACATTTTAGTCATTTAGCAGACGCTCCTATCCAGAGCGACTTACAGTATTGAATGCATACATTTCATTTCATGCATTTTTTTTGTACTGGCCCCCCGTGGGTATCGAACCCACAACCCTGGCGTTGCACACACCATGCTGGCGTTGCAAACACCATGCTCTACCAACTGAGCCGCAACTCAGCAAAAAACATCCTCACTGTCAACTGAGTTTATTTTCAGCAAACTTAACATGTGTAAATATTTGTATGAATATAACAAGATTCAACAACCGAGACATAAACTGAACAAGTTCCACAGACATGTGACTAACAGAAATGGAATAATGTGTCCCTGAACAAAGGGGGGGGGGGGGGGGGGGTCAAAATAAAAAATAACAGTCAGTATCTGGTGTGGCCACCAGCTGCATTAAGTACTGCAGTGCATCTCCTCCTCATGCACTACACCAGCTTTGCCAGTTCTTGCTGTGAGATGTTACCCCACTCTTCCACCAAGGCACCTGCAAGTTCCCAGACATTTCTGGGGGAAATGGCCCTAGCCCTCACCCTCCGATCCAACAGGTCACAGACGTGCTCAGTGGGATTGAGATCCGGGCTCTTCGCTGGCCATGGAAGAACACTGACATTCCTGTCTTGCAGGAAATCACGCACAGAACGAGCAGTATGGCTGGTGGCATTGCCATGCTGGAGGGTCATGTCAGGATGAGCCTGCAGGAAGGGTACCACATGAGGGAGGAGGATATCTTCCCTGTAACGCACAGCGTTGAGATTGCCTGCAATGACGACAAGCTCAGTCCGATGATGCTGTGACACACCGCCCCAGACCATGACGGACCCTCCACCTCCAAATCGATCCAGCTCCAGAGTACAGGCCTCGGTGTAATGCTCATTCCTTCGACGATAAACGCGAATCCGACCATCACTCCTGGTGAGACAATACCGCGACTCGTCAGTGAAGAGCACTTTTTGCCAGTCCTGTCTGGTCCAGCGACGGTGGGTTTGTGCCCATAGGCAACGTTGTTGCCGGTGATGTCTGGTGAGGACCTGCCTTACAACAGGCCTACAAGCCCTCAGTCCAGCCTCTCTCAGCCTATTGTGGACAGTCTGAGCACTGATGGAGGGATTGTGCGTTCCTGGTGTAACTCGGGCAGTTGTTGTTGCCATCCTGTACCTGTCCCGCAGGTGTGATGTTCGGATGTACCGATCCTGTGCAGGTGTTGTTACACGTGGTCTGCCACTGCGAGGACGATCAGCTGTCCGTCCTATCTCCCTGTAGCGCTGTCTTAGGAGTCTCACAGTACAGGCATTGCAATTTATTGCCCTGGTCACATCTGCAGGCCTCCTGCCTCCTTGCAGCATGCCTACGGCATGTTCACGCAGATGAGCAGGGACCCTGGGTATCTTTCTTTTGGTGTTTTTCAGAGTCAGTAGAAAGGCTTCTTTAGTGTCCTAAGTTTTCATAACTGTGACCTTAATTGCCTACCGTCTGTCTTAACGACCGTTCCACAGGTGCATGTTCATTAAATGTTTATGGTTCATTGAACAAGCATGGAAAACAGTGTTTAAACCCTTTACAATGAAGATCTGTGAAGTTATTTGGATCTTTACGAATGATCTTTGAAAGACAGGGTCCGTTTCTTTTTTTGCTGAGTTTATATACAGTTGAAGTCGGAAGTTTACATACACTTAGGTTGGAGTCATTAAAACTAGTTTTTCAACCACTCCACAAGTGTCTTTTTTAACAAACTATAGTTTTGGCAAGTCGGTTAGGACATCTACTTTTGCATGACACAAGTAATCTTTCCAACAATTGTTTACAGACACGTTATTTCACTTATAATTCACTGTATCACAATTCCAGTGGGTTCAGCATTTGTGGGTTCGATTACAGGCTCAAAATGGCTCTAACCAGAATAGAAAGAGGAGTGGGAGGCCCCGGTGCACAACTGAGCAAGAGGCCAAGTACATTAGAGTGTCTAGTTTGAGAAACAGACACCTCAAGTCCTCAACTGGCAGCTTCATGAAATAGTACCCGCAAAACACCGGTCTCAACATCAACAGTGAGGAGGCGACTCCGGGATGCTGGCATTCTAGGCAGAGTAGCAAAGAAAAAAACATCTCAGACTGGCCAATAAAAATGAAAGATTAAGATGGGCAAAAGAACACAGACACTGGACAGAGGAACTCTGCCTAGAAGGCCAGCATCCCGGAGTCGCCTTTTCACTGTTGACATTGAGACTGGTGTTTTGCGGGTACTATTTAATGAAGTTTCTGTCTCTCAAACTAGACACTCTAATGTACTTGTCCTCTTGCTCAGTTGTGCACCGGGACCTCCCACTCCTCTTTCTATTCTGGTTAGAGCCAGTTTGCACTGTTCTGTGAAGGGAGTAGTACACAGCGTTGTACGAGATCTTCAGTTTCTTGGCAATTTCTCGCATGGAATTGCCTTCATTTCTCAGAACAAGAATAGACTGATGAGTTTCAGAAGAAAGTTATTTGTTTCTGGCCATTTTAAGCCTGTAATCGAACCCACAAATGCTGATGCTCCAGATACTCAACTAGTCTAAAGAAGGCCAGTTTAATTACTTCTTTAATCAGAACAATAGTTTTCAGCTGTGCTAACATAATTGCAAAATGGTTTTCTAATGATCAATTAGCCTTTTAAAATGATAAACTTGGATTAGCTAACACAACGTGCCATTGGAACACAGGAGTGATGGTTGCTGATAATGGGCCTCTGTATGCCTATGTAGACGTTCCATAAAAAAAAATCAGCCGTTTAGTCATTTACAACATTAACAATGTCTACACTGTATTTCTGAACAATTTGATGTTATTTTAAAAATGGACAAAACAAATGTGCTTTTCTTTCAAAAACAAGGACATTTCTAAATGACCAGAAAACTTTTGAACGGTAGTGTATATATATATATATATATATATATATATAATATATTTCCAAAACAGAAAAGTGAGTATTGCACCAGTACTAACACTTCATACCCGACATGGATGAATAAGTATCATGAGGTCATATTGAGAGTGAGGAAAGGAGTTGAGCTGACATTAACACATAGAGCAATTAGGCAGTTTGTCCTTCAACCGTCTGGACTCTTGTCTGGCTCTGGCCTTTCCTCTCCTGCATGACATCATTATACACACCGTCTTTATAGAACCCTCACTGTTATCCCTCTGCTATCTGTTATCCCTATACACACTTAGACACATACCGTACAATCCCCCAGTCCGAGGCTAATAAACGGCACTAAGTGACTTGTAATTTATTGCACAGTGTGACACGGACGGGGATCTTTTCATCTGAGGAAGACGTCACTGAGGATCCGTCAGATGTCAGTATACGTGTTTGAATACAGCCTGAGCGTAAGAAGATAAATATGTCAGCCTTTTTTTCTGAGTGCTCCAACGCCTGTTGACCATAAATGAGTTATTTTTGGAAGTTTCTGCCGTGTAAGCCCAATCAAGTTTTCTGTTTCTTGAATGTGCATTGTGTTTCTCTTATCTGTCAGCGCTAGCCGGGATCTTGAGTGACACCTGTCAATTAGTCATCGCCGTGTGAAAGGAAGATCTGGGTAACAGACCCCTGGATGTTAACATGCTGTCTCTCTGGAATGGGAAGGTGTGAGTGTGTGTGTGTGTTATATCTGTGTGCCATGTGTGTGTACAGTAGGTGTGTGTTTGTGCATGTGTTGGAGGAAAGTGAAAGCGAACAAAGTGTGTGTGTGTGTGTGTGTGTGTGTGTGTGTGTGTGTGTGTGTGTGTGTGTGTGTGTGTGTGTGTGTGTGTGTGTGTGTGTGTGTGTGTGTGTGTGTGTGTGTGCTCACACATGTGCAACTGTGTGTGAGCTAGATGTGGAATCCATTTATGTGTGACTGTGAAAAAGTAACAGAAAGTGATTGTGAACAGAGAGACGGCACCATGTTAGATGGCCAGAGTGTCCTCTGCCTTGCAGTCAGGATTAGCCTCTTTCTGCACTCAAAGGCCTGGAGCTCCATGGAAAGAACTAGCAGCCTGGAGCCGTCATACCACCACCTGCCCATGCGAGAGCCTCCAACATGGGCATATGGCTCCAGCTGCCTCCCCCTACCATCCTACCAACCCCCCACATCCTGGCCTTCCCTTTCTCAATCATTCTATGTCTATCACTTTCTGTGTTACTAGATATGATATGGCCTGCCAACCTCCACACTAACACATGCTTGTACAAGCGTGCACAAATGTGCACGCAACCATACCCGTCACGATTCACAACCATACACACATAGAAACAGCTGTCTGCCCCTCAACATACTCACTCAAATACACAAGAGCACAGCTACAGTTGAAAATGACAAACTCACAGCAACCTGGAGTAGTCCTTTTTTACATTTACAGTTGTGATGTTTACAGGTGAGCCTGAGAGAAATTGCAAGGCAGAAATTCCACTCTGTTAAACACTTGCATTCTGACCAAAGAGCTTGGAGTGTATATACTAATTCAGAGAAGTAGAGTACTAATTCAGAGATCAAACAGAATGTCCCTCCTCATACACAACCTACTCTGGACCATCTGTGTATGTAGTCTCCCAACAGACAGCGCAGAGCAGTGGAGTGTGTGTCCTGGTGAGGACTGAGGGGCCAGCTGTGACTCAATGTAACCTCAGCAGCCAGAGAAACACTGGTCCTCCTGGGGAGCATGGGGCTGGATGTAGAGGCAGGACAGGGGAGCATGGTGCTGGAAGTAGCGGCAGGACAGGGGAGCATGGGGCTGGAGCTGGCATGGGGCTCGAGGGTAGGGTCAGGACAGGGGAGTATGGGGCTGGAGGGTAGGGGCAGGACAGGGGAGCATGGGGCTGGAGGGTAGGGGTCAGGACAGGGGAGCATGGGGCTGGAGGTAGGGTCAGGACAGGGGAGCATGGGGCTGGAGAAGGGGTCAGGACAGGGGAGCATGGGGCTGGAGAAGGGGTCAGGACAGGGGAGCATGGGGCTGGAGAAGGGGCAGGACAGAGGACCCAGCTAGCCCAGTGGATCTGGGCCGATTCAGGTTAAGAGTCGGGTTACTCAGTAGCATAGTGGCTAGAGTGTTGGACTAGCAACCAAAAGATTGCAAGATCAAATCCCCAAGCTGACAAGGTAAAAATCTGTCATTCTTCCCCTGAACAAGGCAGTTAACCCACTGTTCCTAGGCTGTCATTGAATATAAGAATTTGTTCTTAACTGACTTGCCTAGTTAAAACCTGTTTTGGAGACTGGTTTTTGTTCGGAATTTCGGATGACTGACGTGCCCAAAGTAAACTGCCTGTTACTCAGGCCCAGAAGCTAGGCTATGCATATACGTGGTAGCATTGGATAGAAAACACTCTGAAGTTTCTAAAACTGTTAAAATAATGAGTGAGTATGAGTGAAATAGTGAGTATAACAGAACTGATATGGCAGGCAAAAACCAGAGGAAAATCCATCCGGAAATTGTTCTTTTTTTGGGGTCACAGGTTGTTTCAATAGTTGCCTATGAGATATATAAATAGATAGGACCCAGATTGCAGTTCCTATGGCTTCCACTAGATGTCAACAGTCTTTAGAAACGGTTTCATTCCCACGCCAACAAGACCACTTTTCTAATGAGAGACTCCTTGGAGTTCTTCAAACTACTTGTTCATTTTTCCAAAAAAATGAACCAGTAGTTTGAAGAACTCCAAGGAGTCTCTCATTAGAAAAGTGGTCTTGTTGGTGTGGGAATGAGGTGCGCGCACTTCGTTACTTATCTTCCCTATTCAACATACTATTCTCCGTCTTAAATATTATCATTTATTTAGATATTAGAGTACCTGAGGATTAATTAGAAACATCGTTTGACTTGTTTGGATGAACTTTACTGGTAACTTTTTGGATTTGTTTGTATGCATGTTGAAAGAGTGGATTACTGAGATCATTGGCGCCAACTAAACTGACTTTTTTGGATATAAAGAAGGATTTTATCGAACAAAATGACCATTCGTTGTGTAGCTGGGACCCTTGGGATTGCAAACAGAGGAAGATCTTCAAAGGTAAGGGATTGATTTAATCACTGTTTGTGATTTTGTGATGCATGTGCTGGTTGAAAAAGTGTTTTGGTGTGGGGTGCTGTTTTGTGTGGGGTGCTGATAATCACATGGTATGCTTTCACCGTAAAGCCTTTTTGATATCTGACAACGCGGTTGGATTAACAAGAAGTTAAGCTTTTAAATGATGCATGACACTTGTATTTTCATGAATGTTTAATATTACGATTTTAGTATTTTGAACTTCGCGCTCTGCAATTTCACCGGAAGTTGTCGTAGGGGTATACAATGAACATTTAAATGAAATTCTTTAATAGTCCTGTGTAGTATTTTAGTATTTTGATACTTTGTGCAAGGCAACTGATAAGAATGAAAAGCTTAGCATTTTGAACTTCCCGAGTGGCGCAGCGGTCTTAGACACTACATCGCAGTGCAAACTGCGTTTCTACAGATGCTGGATTGAAACCCGTGCTGGCCGCGACCGGGAGACCCATGAGGTGACGCAGAATTGGCCCAGTGTCATCTGAATTATGGGAGGGTTTTGCCGGCCAGGATGTCCTTGTCCCATCGCGCTGTAGTGACTGCTGTGCTGGGCTAGGCGCATGCACGGTCACCAGGTGTATGGTCTTTCCTCAGAGACAATTTTGTTTTGTGGACGGGTAAAATTTGTATGTATAAAATGTATAATAGTAATATTGAAAATTACAAAAATCAGGTAATTTTGTATACATTAATTTAAATTTGCATCGGGCTGATTCTAGGGGGATTCTGGTAAAATGCCGGCAAAGTCGGCTGAATTCCAGTAGACGGAAACGGTCCGATGTACTTGGGCCGATTCTGGGCAGTCATTCATTTTGATTCCGGGCCAAGTACGACACCCGATTCCTGGCCGATTCAATCAGTTCCGGCCCCCCAGAAGAGGACCGCTTTTGGGCCGATTCCTCATTGCTAGCTGGGGAGCATGGGGCAGGACAAGGGAGTATGGGGCTGGATATGGGACAGGACAGGGGAGCATGGGGCTGGATATGGGACAGGATAGGGGAGCATGGGGACCAGGGTTGGGGGTCAATAAAATATTAATTCCAGTCAATTCAGAAAGTAAACCAAGGGCTAGATTCAGTCTGTAGTGTGGAAGATCTGTGTTGTAGCGTGGTTGAAATTTAAAGGTAATTTCCGATTGAGCCAACATATGCAGCATTCACCGTGAATGCAGTATCCACGTACGGGGAAACATTGCCTTTAACGCTAATCTTCTGCGATACGGATTGAATCGAGCCCTAAATTCCAATTCTACATTTTCCTCATTGAAAAGCATTTAATGAAATTGAAATGGATTTGACCCCAACCCTGTCCTAAAGCAGAACAGCTGAGCATGGAGGGTCGTGTCTCCATGTGAGGATGGGATGGAAGGAGAGCCCAGTGAGAGGGAATGTGTTTGTGTCACTGGATATACTGTATCCAGATATATCTTACATGGGTGTTGTTGAACAGTGGATAGGCTACATTAGACAAATAACTACATAGAATCACCATAAACTGTAAACTAACATGACGAACAGCCATTTATCTTATGCATGTTTACTCTCTCCCCCTCCCCCTCCCCTTCCCCCTCACTCCCCAAGGCAGTGTATTGTGTCTCTCTCACTCTCTCTCTCTTGTGTTATTTCTCTCTCAAGGTTGAATTGACACACCCCCAAAGGGAACGAGAGACTTTACATTTGCTTGTCTACAATAACTGCCGCCGGGCTCTGCATATTCACACATAAATACACACTGCTACTGTGTGCGTTAGAAGGAAAATGTGGGCGGGCAGTTGGATAATGAACATAAATTGTATGAAAATCCTCCTGAGAGGGAAATAGTGATTGTCTCTCCAGCTGGGGAGGGAAGACTTCACAGAAGTGAAAGTGCTGGAGCATGAAGCCTATATACACAAAACAGACAAACACACCTAAAAACACAAAGAAAAACATTCAATGACAATAGAGATCCCTCCTGCAGCGCACAAATGTCGATACACGCTCGGGGTCACAACTTCCCTCTCTCTCCCGGCACCACGGTCCCAGCCTGATGAACACCACCATTCCTCCTTCCTTACACCCAGCTGTACATTTCGATGAAACATGGTGAAGCCCCAAAATTGCCCTCCCTAGAAGCCTGTGTTTCCGACATAAGGAAGTGGATGGCGGCAAATATTCTACTTTTAACTTCTTTGGGATTGGGGGCAGTATTTTCACGGCCGGATAAAAAACGTACCCGATTTAATCTGGTTACTACTCCTGCCCAGAAACTAGAATAAGTAGATTTGGATAGAAAACACTCTAAAGTTTCTAAAACTGTTTGAATGGTGTCTGTGAGTATAACAGAACTCATATGGCAGGCCAAAACCTGAGAAGATTCCATGCAGGAAGTGCCCTGTCTGACAATTTGTTGTCCTTCTGTTGCATCTCCATCAAAAATACAGCATCTGTGCTGTAACGTGACACTTTCTAAGGCTTCCATTGGCTCTCTAAAGCCACCAGAAAGTGGAATGGGGTGTCTGCTGTCTCTGGACAAAGTATAGGAGCAGAGTTTGTAAGTGGTCAGCCTGGGGACAGTGAGACTGGAGATGCGCAATCACGAGAACTCGCCATGTTTTTCTTTCAGTCTTTGAATGAATACAATGTTGCCCGGTTGGAATATTATCGCTATTTTACGAGAAAAATAGCATAAAAAATATTTTAAACAGCGTTTGACATGCTTCTAAGTACGGTAATGGAATATTTTGAATTTTTTTGTCACGAAATGCGCTCGTGCGTTACCCTTCGGATAGTGACCTGAATGCACGAACAAAACGGAGGTATTTGGATATAACTATGGATTATTTGGAACCAAAACAACATTTGTTGTTGAAGTAGAAGTCCTGGGAGTGCATTCTGACGAAGAACAGCAAAGGTAATCCAATTCTTCTAATAGTAATTCTGAGTTTAGGTGACCCCGAAGTTGGCGGATGTCAAAATAGCTAGCCGTGATGGCCGAGCTATGTACTCAGAATATTGCAAAATGTGCTTTCGCCGAAAAGCTATTTTAAAATCGGACATAGCGATTGCATAAAGGAGTTCTGTATCTATAATTCTTAAAATAATTGTTATGTATTTTGTCAACGTTTATCATGAGTAATTTAGTAAATTCACCGGAAGTTTTTCGTGGGTATGCTAGTTCTGAACATCACATGCTAATGTATAAAGCTGTTTTTTTATATAAATATGAACTTGATTGAACAAAACATGCATGTATTGTATAAGATAATGTCCTAGGTTTGTCATCTGATGAAGATCATCAAAGGTTAGTGCTGCATTTAGCTGTGGATTGGGTTTATGTGACATATATGCTTGCTTGGAAAATGGGTGTGTGATTATTTGTGGCTATGTACTCTCCTAACATAATCTAATGTTTTGCTTTCACTGTAAAGCCTTTTTGAAATCTGACAATGTGGTTAGATTAACGAGAGTCTTATCTTTAAAATGGTGTAAAATAGTTGATTGTTTGAGAAAATTGAATTGTGGTATTTTAGTTGGTTTTGTATTTCGTGCCGTGCTGTTGTCTAGGGGTTCCGCAGGGGTTCCGCAGGTGTAACGGGGTTCCACTAGCGGAACGTCTGTCCTCAACAGGTTAAACAAAACAGAGATGCTTGTTCTACGTCCCAAGAAACAAAGAGATTTTCTGTTGAATCTGACAATTAATCTTGATGGTTGTACAGTCGTCTCAAATAAAATGTTGAAGGACCTCGACGTTTGTCTGGACCCTGATCTCTCTTTTGACGAACGTATCAAGACTGTTTTAAGGACAGCTCTTTTCCATCTACATAGCATTACATAGCATTGCGTAGCATTGCAAAAATCAGAAACTTTCTGTCCAAAAATGATGCAGAAAAATGGATCCATGGTTTTGTCACTTCTAGGTTAGTCTACTGCAATGCTCTACTTTCTGACTACCCGGATAAAGCACTAAATAAACTTCAGTTAGTGCTAAACACGGCTGCTAGAGTCTTGACTAGAACCAAAAAATTTGATCATATTACTCCAGTGCTAGCCTCTCTACACTGGCTTCCTGTTAAGGCAATGGCTAATTTCAAGGTTTTACTGCTAACCTACAAAGCATTACATGGGCTTGCTCCTACCTATCTTTCCGATTTGGTCCTGCCGTACATACCTACACGTGCTCTATGGTCACAAGACGCAGGCCTCCTTACTGTCCCTAGAATTTCTAAGCAAACAGCTGGAGGCAGGTCTTTCTCCCATAGAGCTCAATTTTTATGGAATGGTCTGCCTACCCATGTGAGAGATGCAGACTTGGTCTCAACCTTTAAGTGTTTATTGAAGACTCATCTCTTCAGTAGATCCTATGATTGAGTGTAGTCTGGCCCAGGAGTGTGAAGGTGAACGGAAAGGCACTGGAGCAACGAACCGTCCTTGCTGTCTCTGCCTGGCCGGTTCCCCTCTCTCCACTTGGATTCTCTGCCTCTAACCCTATTACAGGGGCTGAGTCACTGGCTTACTGGTGCTCTTCCATGCCGTCCCTAGGAGGGGTGCGTCACTTGAGTGGGTTGAGTCACTGACGTGATCTTCCTGTCCGGGTTGGCGCCCCCCCTTGGGTTGTGCCGTGGGGGAGATCTTTGTGGTCTATACTCGGCCTTGTCTCAAGATAGTAGGTTGGTGGTTGAAGATATCCCTCTATGGGTGTGGGGGCTGTGCTTTGGCAAAGTGGGTAGGGTTATATCCTGCCTGTTTGGCCTCTCCAAACCCCTCCTGTCTCAGCCTCAAGTATTTATGCTGCAGTAGTTTGTGTTGGGGGGCTAGGGTCAGTCTGTTATATCTGGAGTATTTCTCCTGTCTTATCCGGTGTCCTGTGTGAATTTAAGTATGCTCCCTTTAATTTTCTCTTTTTCTCTCTCTTTCTCTCTCTTGGAGGACCTGAGCCCTAGGACCATGCCTCAGGACTACCTGGCCTGATGACTCCTTGCTGTCCCCAGTCCACCTGGCCGTGCTGCTGCTCCAGTTTCAACTGTTCTGCCTACGGCTATGGAACCCTGACCTGTTCACCGGATGTGCTACTTGTCCCAGACCTGCTGTTTTCAACTCTCTACAGACAGCAGGAGCGGTAGAGATACTCTGAATGATCGGCTATGAAAAGCCAACTGACATTTACTCCTGAGGTGCTGACCTGTTGCAACCTCGACAACTACTGTGATTATTATTATTTGACCCTGCTGGTCATCTATGAACATTTTAACATCTTGGCCATGTTCTGTTATAATCTCCACCCAGCACAGCCAGAAGAGGACTGGCCACCCCTCATAGCCTGGTTCCTCTCTAAGTTTCTTCCTAGGTTCTGGCCTTTCTAGGCCCCCGTGCTTCTACACCTTTCTGTATAGCACTTTGTGACATCAGCTGATGTAGGAAGGGCTTTATAAATACATTTTATGATTTGATCCCTCCTTCTCTTGCTCCTCCTCCAAACTAAAAGCACACTGCTGGAGCTTGCCATGTGAGAGCCAGCCTCTCTTTTAGGCAAATTGTGACAATAACAGGAAATCAAAGGAGACATCCTTTGTCTTTGCCTTTCCCTCTTCTCTCCCTTCCCTTCTCCCACTCATCACAACATCTCATTCTTCTTCTCTCCCTTCCCTTCTCCCACTCATCACAACATCTCATTCTTCTTCTCTCCCTTCCCTTCTCCCACTCATCACAACATCTCATTCTTCTTCTCTCCCTTCCCTTCCCCCACTCGTCACAACATCTCATTATTTTCTCTCCCTTCCCTTCTCCCACTCATCACAACATCTCATTCTTCTTCTCTCCCTTCCCTTCTCCCACTCATCACAACATCTCATTCTTCTTCTCTCCCTTCCCTTCTCCCACTCATCACAACATCTCATTCTTCTTCTCTCCCTTCCCTTCCCCCACTCGTCACAACATCTCATTATTTTCTCTCCCTTCCCTTCTCCCACTCGTCACAACATCTCATTCCTAAACCCATGCCAAATCTCCCTCAGGTTCATTCCTGTATCCACTCCAAACTTCCATGTCCTAATTGGCACTACCATATGGGGAGCTGGCAGTCGACTCCATGTCTGATTGTACACCCCAAATCAGAAACATGCTTCAACACATGTAAAACACACACATTCCACACACAAGCAACACACACACATACGCATATGTACAAACGCAGACACGTACACAGAGCCGGGCGGCCCTATACGCTCACTACGCATGTTGCGTAGGACCCTGCAAATTATGCAAGGGCCCCGCCTCCCCCTCATGTCAAAGTGGGTGTTAATGTTTACAACTTTGATGAGAGGATGAAGCGGAACTATCCTTCTGGTCACGAAAAGAGAAAGAAAAAAACACAATGAGATTGAATTGCGGGAACAGCAATCAGGTAAACGTGTGTTCTCTCCTCTCCAAGTTTGATGTCAGCAAATAACAGTAACGTTAAGTTGATCTCCTAGCTTGCAGTGCATCTCTCTCTAGTCTGTCTGTCTTGCTAACCTAGCTGGGCAGTGCATCTCTTGGTCTGTCTGTATCTTGCTTGCTTTCCAGCCACTTCCGGGACTGTGTTTTGTGACTTTGTGCCTGACAAAAGTGAGAGTGAAATACAACTATTTATTAAGTTTGATAAAACGCCAACGGGCAACGGTGTTTATTAACGACAGCTCGGAAAACATAACCGCGTCGCGCCTGAACATGCGTTCATATGCACGTGCACAAAATGAAACTCAAGCGTTCCAGCAGCAACCTCTGTGAGGACCCGTCCAGACCATATACGGGCGTGATGGCACTCCTCATAGGCGCACATCATTTTAAAACAACACAATGATTATCTAGTCTCTCAGTCAAGGTTTTAGTTACAACTCTGGACTAATAAAAGATGGAAATCAATGGATTGACATTGACTTGATTTATATATTGAATTTAACATGTTGATTAGCTGGGCATACCGGGTAATATGGATACACATCTCTCAGTAAATAATAACCATCAAGTATTCAGCCAAGCCATAGTATAAATAGTATTTTATATTTGAGAATGTATAAAAGGAAATCTGGGGGAGCCAGTTTGAATGGGCCTGATGCAGATGATAAAATTAATAATAGTATTGTTATCTATAATTTATAGGTGCTATGCTTAAGTTTGTCAGTAGATGAGATGCTGGATCATCAGCCAGTACAAGCACAGACTCATTTGATCCACATCCAGCACTAACACAGACCCAGTACAGCCAGCTTCAGCAAGTACTAACACAGACCCAGTACTGGCAGCTTCAGCAAATACTAACACAGACCCAGTACAGCCAGCTTCAGCAAGTACTAACACAGACCCAGTACTGGCAGCTTCAGCAAATACTAACACAGACCCAGTACAGCTGGCTTCAGCAAGTACTAACACAGACCCAGCACTGGCAGCTTCAGCAAATACTAACACAGACCCAGTACAGCTGGCTTCAGCAAGTACTAACACAGACCCAGCACTGGCAGCTTCAGCAAATACTAACACAGACCCAGTACTGGTAGCTTCAGCAAGTACTAACACAGACCCAGTACTGGTAGCTTCAGCAAGTACTAACACAGACCCAGTACAGCTGGCTTCAGCAAGTACTAACACAGACCCAGGTGAAGTACAGGCAGCCTCAGTCATTACTAGCACAACCAGAGTTGTACAGCAGGCATCAGATACAAGCAGCTCAGACCCTAATAGAACAGTTGCTGCTCTGGGGGCCAGCAGATTGGCCCCCAGTCTTAACAGACTTTATGAGGACTGAGATAATGCGCAGAGGTCCTTTCAAACCAGGACTGGATTTTTCTTACCCTAAAGACAATTCTAGAAGAGGTTTCCATTCAGGCTTATTACAGACAGCTGTCAAATGGGGAAAAGACTACCTGACTTTCATACTCAATCAAAAACAACACTGTGTATTGTTTTTGCTGTAAGCTCTTTTCTACAAAAGACTACAAAATAATAAAGGGAAGTGTGAATGACTGGTCAAATATCAACGCCATTCTGAAACACCATGAGGGTAGTCCTGAACACACAACAATATGATTAAGTGGAGAGAACTTGATCTGTGCCTAAGTCGGGGACAGACTCTTGACCAGATACAAATTACAATTTTGGAGGCTGAAAGAAAGAGATGGCGGGATGTCCTTACACGTTTAATAAGTATCACCCAGTCTCTGGCTGAAAGAAACCTAGCATTCAGGGGTTCAGACAAACTCTTCCGACCAGATAATGGAAACTTCCTAAAAGAGGTTGAATTACTGGCAAAATTTGACCCCGTTATGGAAAATCATCTCAGCAAAATTAAAGATGGAGACACATGCTCATTACCTTGGGAAGCGCACACAGAATGAGCTGACACAGATTGTGAGTGACAATATTCTGGAAACAATAGTGACTCAAGTAAGAGACTCAAAGTACTTCTCCATTTATCTTGGACTGTACACCTGACATTAGTCACCAGGAGCAAATGTCCATTATTCTGAGAAGCGTGGCTTTAAAGGGAAAGCCAGAGATCAAGGAGCACCTCCTCGGCTTTATGAATGTTGAGGTTACAACAGGCTTGAATCTGTCCACTTTCATCTTAGATAAGCTGAATGAGCTGAAGATTCCATTTGAAGATTGCAGACGGCAAGCTTACTGTTTGATAATGGGGCCAACATGAAGGGCAAGCACCAAGGAGTAAAGCCAGACTGCTCCAAAAAAATCCCAGAGCCGTGTTCGTCCCATATGGAGCACATACTCTAAACCTTGTCATTGCAGATGCTGCCAAATCTTCAAAATACGCAGTTGGGTTTTTTGGGGCATTTGCAAAAGCTCTTCACCTTCTTTTCATCTGGCACACAAAGATGGAGTGTTTTGAAGAAACACGTGAACATAACCGTGAAGTCATGGAGTGACACAAGATGGGAGAGTAGGCTCCAAAGTGTTCATGCAATCAGGTATCAGGCTTCTGAGGTTCGGGAGGCATTATTGGAAGCCAGACAGACGATCAACGATCCTGTGGCCAAAGTGGAGGCACAAGCGCATGCAGAGGAAGTTTGGTCCTACCGCTTCTTGATTTGCTGTGTCGTATGGTGTGAGATCCTGACAATGAAAAACAAGGTGAACAAGCTCTTCCAATCCGCCTCAATGCAGTTGGATATCGTAGTGAATTTAATATCAAATGCAAAGGCCTCCCTCGCTACATACAGGGAAACTGGATTCTTTGGAGGCCCAGACAACAAGCAAAAGCATCTGTGAAGAAATGAATGGGGAGGCTGTTCTGAAAGAGAAGAGACAGAAACAGCAAGAGGCATTTCAGCTATGATGAACCAGTGACTGATGCACTGGAAAACCTTGAAGTTAACTATTTCAACATTGTGATCTACTCTGCTGAGACATCCATGGATGAGAGATTTGAAACACTCAACCAGGTGAAAACAAAATATGTAGTGTGCGGAACTTCAGCACTGCCTCTCAGATGCCCAGTGAATCTTTAAAGGCTCACTGCATGGAAGTTGAAAACACTCTAACCTTCAGAGATGACTGTGACGTCAGTGGAATGGATCTGGCACACGACATTCAGAATTGACCTGATCTGTCATCAGATATGATGACTGCCTTTGAGCTGCTTTCCTTTCTCTGTGAGAAAAACCTGGAGGAACTCTATCCTAACCTTTGGATAGCCCTACCAGTAACAGTAGCATCCCTACCAGTAACAGTAGCATCGGCAGAGAGGAGATTTTCAAAATGAAAGCTCATCAAACGCTACCTGAGGTCTTCCATGTCACAGGAAGGTTTGAGTGGTCTGGCCATCATGAGCAAAAATCATGATGTGGGGAAACACATGTCCTATGACGACATCATTGATGATTTTCCCTCAAGAAAGTGCAGAAGAGGAATATTTTGATGGTAAGACTTTAATTCAAACATTCAAATGTTTACACACTTAGTAACATTTAAGATTGTATGGCAGAAGTGCATTTGTGTAAATGACTGCTTAACTAACTATGTGACATACTTTCTCAATTTCTTCCAGACAGTCCAGATAGACTGGTGCCCATGCTGATGCTGAAAATGCCCAGGCTGTAAAGGGGCCCAAAGTTAATCACACAGGTGTACAGGTTTTATTTGACTATTTTGAGACATATAGCTGCAACCATTGCCTATAGGCTTATGTTTACATCGTATAGACAAAGATAAGTGTATAATATTGTGAGGACTGGACTAATTACCAGGCAGCAGAGCCAAAGCTCAGTGTAATATTTTATTATTTTCTACATTTTATATTTCTACAATTTCTTATTTATGTTAATGTTAATATTCACTTGCAAGCTGAAGAACACCATCCCAACCGTGAAGCATGGGGATGGCAGCATCATGTTGTGGGGGTGCTTTGCTGCAGGAGGGACTGGTGCACTTCACAAAATAGATGGCATCATGAGGACGGAAAATTATGTGGATATATTGAAGCAACATCTCAAGACATCAGTCAGGAAGTTAAAGCTTGGTCGCAAATGGGTCTTCCAAATGGACAATGACCCCAAGCATACTTCCAAAGTTGTGGCAAAATGGCTAAAGTATAACAAAGTCAAGGTATTGGAGTGGCCATCACAAAGCCCTGACCTCAATCCCATAGAAAATTTGTGGGCAGAACTGAAAAAGCGTGTGCGAGCAAGGAGGCCTACAAACCTGACTCAGTTACACCAGCTCTGTCAGGAGGAATGGGAGGAAAATTCACTCAACTTATTGTGGGAAGCTTGTGGAAGGCTACCCGAAACGTTTGACCCAAGTTAAACAATTTAAAGGCAATGCTACCAAATACTAATTGAGTGTATGTAAACTTCTGACCCACTGGGAATGTGATGAAAGAAATAAAAGCTGAAATAAATCATTCTCTCTACTATTATTCTGACATTTCACATTCTTAAAATAAAGTGGTGATCCTAACTGAGCTAAGACAGGGAATTTTTACTAGGATTAAATGTCAGGAATTGTGAAAAACTGAGTTTAAATGTATTTGGCTAAGGTGTATGTAAACTTCCGACTTCAACTGTACCTAATTTTGTTCTGTATAGGTCTACTTATTCTTAGACCGACAGATGTTTAAAAGGAGGGAGGATTGTAGTGGGAGCACTGGGGTGTCAGGTATGACTGTGTGGCAGTGGCAAAGGGTTTACATGTCTCACGGGTCAGGTAGGAGGGCCCCTTAGCAGAATTTTGCTTAGGGCCCCAGGGAGGTCAGGACCGGCTCTGCACACACACCATAGTAATCTGCTAAACTGACAGCCGGGATGGCATCTGTAAGAGATAACCCCTTTAAATTGGTATATTTAGGTTAATGTGAGGGAGCCATCTTCTAATACAGAGTCATAACACACAACACTATGCACAGTATAATGTCCAGTATGGTGTAACAACAATGAACACTAGAGGAAGGTCTTATGAGGACAGACAGAGAGAGAGAAATGAGAGAGAGACAGAGAGAGAGAAATGAGAGAGAGACAGACAGAGAGAAATGAGAGAGAGACAGACAGAGAGAAATGAGAGAGACAGACAGACAGAAATGAGAGAGAGAGACAGACAGACAGACAGACAGACAGACAGACAGACAGACAGACAGACAGACAGACAGACAGACAGACAGACAGACAGACAGACAGACAGACAGACAGACAGACAGACAGACAGACAGACAGACAGAGAATGAGAGAGTGGGAGAGAGAGAGGGGGAGAAAGGGAGAGAGAAGGAGAGAGAGAGCAATTCACATCTGTGTGATTTAATGTTAGTGAGCACAGACCCAACCAGGACTGTTGGAGACAGCTGGCTGGGGGAGGAAGTTGTTTTCTTCCAGCCAGCAGGGGACGCAATGGTAAACCCTTAAGGAAATACACACAGGATTTCTCTCCTGCTTGGTTACCCTATCATATCTGAGCTAGGGGGTTTGGATTAGCCCCTTTGTTAAATGTTCAGGAATATTCCAATTATTAAAATCACTGCATAGTTAATAAAGTAATTCTTATCATGTCTCCTTGCCTGTTATTTTGTCTAAGCACCAACCAATAACCCTGGGAGTGGATAAGCAGATATGTAAGAATGTCTGCCAAAAACGACGGTACACAGCTGGGTTTAAACTGAGCCGGTTATCAGTGTTTATGATCACACATTACAAAGAGCTGACTTCCTATTCTCAGACAGTCCTTCTCTCCACATCTAACGCAAACATGCTGCTAGATGCCTATATACTTCAGTTACACATTGACATACAGGTAACTGCCAAAATAAAGGAAACCCCAACAAAAAGTGTCTTAATCAGGTGTGTTGGGCCACCACGAACCAGAACAGCTTCAATGCACCTTGGCATATATTCTACAAGTGTCTGGAACGCTATTGGAGGGATGCGACATAAGAAATGATCAGGCACTTGTACAGACACACACAAATCAAAACCAAACACAAGGGCCCCAAACACAACAGTTCATTCCACAGTGGAGAGAAGATGGATGGGGAGACCCTCATTTGGGCCTCAACTGTTCTATAAAAAGACCAAGAGGAGGAAAAAGAATGTTTTCACTATGAGACATCAAGAATAACACAGATCTTTCTCCTTAGAGGGTAAATATGGATGCAGCGTTGGACAACCTCTGACCTTTTCTAAGAAAAGCACAGTCTCCCATCCGGTCAGATGTATTGGACCATTGTCCATGTGAGGAATCAGGTCGGAGAATGCGGATGTCTTTGGAGAGATGGCTTGGGACATTTGGGGGAGGAGGGAAGGAGGGAGAAGTGTAAGCTTCTCTGTGTTCGTGGGAAAGTAGGCTTACAGATTGTGAGGAATTCTGTCTTTTACAGCATCCTAAAGGGAGTGAAGGCAACCATGAAGCTGTTCCATATGTTTGCTAGTTGAACAATCTCTCAGGCTCTCCTTCTCCTCTCTTGGGGCTGAGTGGCACTGTACTGTAGGCATCTGGGATTTCTCCTCAACTTGAGAAAAAAACACCGCACACGTAAACAAACTGTCCGACTGTATCTTCCCAAGAGCTCCAGTATTACATTAACAAGTAAAGACTGAATCTTCCCAAGAGCTCCAGTACTAAATGAACAAGTAAACAAACAAAAGGTCTCACACACACAGTCTGTTTCTTTCACACACGCGTGCACACACATAAACAAAAGGCGCGACAAGGAGAAATAGGGAGGCGACATACCCTCACTCCTAGCCCGGACGTGTCAGCTCTCTCCTTTCTCTCTGAGCCGGTTTCTGTGTTTCCTCTGCATCTCTTTATTTCCTTAATGTTATTATTCAGTCTCCTTTAGCAACTTCTTAAATTAACCTGAGCTGGCGTCCCAGTGCCCTGGCCTAATCCCAACGCACTAAACAACACAAAACACAGATGACCACGGAGCCATGTGCTTAAACAAGGAAGCAGTGTGTATGTCTAACCAAGTGTGAGGCACCGATGAAAGAGAGAGCATCCGGTCTCTCTGAGGCAAACACAATGTTCCACACTTACCATTCATCTCCTCAGACAAGGGTTGTGGATTCTTTATTTAACTAGGCAAGTCAGTTAAGAACAAATTCTTATTTTTAATGACGGCCTAGGAACAGTGGGCAGAACGACAGATTTTTAGCTTGTCAGCTCGGGGATTCGACCTTGCAACCTTTCGGTTACCAGTCCAACACTCTAACCACTAGGCTACCTGCCCAGATGGGGGTGGGGTGGGGTTCTATGGTAGATCCCCCTGAAGAAGAGGGGGGTAGATAGTGATATGAGAGGGAGAAGAGGTGGTAAGAGAGGGGGTATTGGAAGAAGGTAATATAAGCGGTATAATTGCTAACTGTCCGCGGCAGAAGGAGTGACCTTGTAGAATCTATTAGAATAGACAGTGTACGGGGAAGAAAAGCTTCATGATTGGAATGGTAGGGTACAATAAGAGCATCAAGACAGCAATGAATACAGAGGAGCAAAATTAGCACGTTCATCCTTCTAATCTCTTTTTCCCCACTTCATCTCTCCATCCCTTACTTCCCCTTTTCAAACCTTCATAGAGTTATAATCATTCCCTGCTGAGAATAATACGATTTTGTTGGTATTGTAGGAATCCACTCACCAGTGGTTCTGGTGTAACGTAAATGAGAGTTAAGGGCTAACTCAGCTCTGTTCTCTCTCTATTGAGAGTGGACAGATTCCTATCACCACATTTTACAGCATCTCCCATGGAAAGAAAAATCTGTGTATTAAAATTCAAATCACATCTCACAAATCCACAAAAAGTGGACTCTGTGTAGTAACCTTGTTTTCTAAGTGGTGATCTGTCACTTGTGACTGGCCCTGGTTAGTTTGCCAGGTTTATTAATAAATGATTATAATTTATAAATGTATTATCTATTAAATAAAGGCACAACAATATAATGGTACAGAAAACCATTACCTTTAAATAACTATACTCAAGTATGCAGTTATGAGTTTATATCTTATAAATCTAATTACTTTATTAAATGCAGACTTTAACCATACCATAAAACTGTAATTTCATGGAAGCCTTTAAACACCAAAAGCTTTCCTGAGATTCTTGTCTGTAGTTAGTGTTCAGGAAATGAGTCGACCTGGGGGTGAAGTGAGGCTAGGAGCACTATCAGCCTGCACTGTAAGCACACACACACACACACACACACACACACACACACAAGTGCATACGCAAACACCTCTGCAACGCGAGCTCCGACTCACTTGCGAGCTCCTAGAAAGATATCTCATTAGCAGGCAGGACAGGAGGAGGGGAGGGAGAGATGAAGGAAGGAGGAGGGGAGGGAGGGGATAGTAGAGTTCATGTCAGTGTATAAGAGAATGCACATGTGCTTGCGTACACTTTGGAGGGTTATTGCATACGTATGTCTGTCCCCTATTAATATGGTCTGTGACAGACAGGATCGTAAAGGCAAGGGTTTCATGGACGTCCCACTGGAAGTGTGTAAAAGAGTGCGTGTGTGTGGTGTGTCTGTATGTAAGTGTGTGTGTGTGTTTGTGTGTCTGTGTGGGGGTGGGATCATGAACGGTATAACGGAAAGCCAGGTACTGTAGTGTATGTTAAGTATTTGTGAGTTGGCTACGTACAGTATGTATAGGCTATAATAAAGAGATAAAGGTCATCCCAGTTGTAACTAACCACAGGCAAAATGCTGTGGATAGAGGGAGTCAACTTCAGGCTGAAAAATACTTTACTGTGTTTGTGAACCAGGATGGGAGTGAGTGTTTCTTGTTGTATCTTGAGGCGTGAATAGTGTGTGTGTGTGTGTGTGTGTGTGTGTGTGTGTGTGTGTGTGTGTGTGTGTGTGTGTGTGTGTGTGTGTGTGTGTGTGTGTACATAGTGCTTTGCCTAAAGTGACTGGTATGGGAGTAGAAGGGATGAGTGTTTGTATGTGCTGTGCAGTGGAGGCTGCTCAGATGAGGAATGGGAGGACAATCCTACTCAGTGAAAAAAATATATACTGTATCCACAAGTCACCAAATACCAGATTAAAACACATTGTTTTGCAATGAAGGTTTACAGTTGTCTCAACAGCACTCTGTAGGGGAGCACCATGGTGTAGCTTGAGGACAGCTAGTTTCCATCTTCCTCTGGGTACATTGACTTCAATACAAAACCTAGGAGGCTCATTGTTCTTACCCCCTTCCATAGACTTACATGGTAAGTATGATGACTTCCGGAGGACATCCTGCAACCAATCAAAGCTTTTGCAGTATGAACTGACATGTTGTCCATCCAATCAAAGGATCAGAGAATTAAGAGAACTAGGCATGTCTGATTTAGAAGCTTTGTGAGTTGGTGACATTGTTGGATAGAATGAGATTGAGATAGTGAAGTGACAGTTTAGCATATTTTTTTACATTATTCAATTCAAATGTGTTTCTTCAAACTACAGGAGACGGAGGGGGTAGATAATGTTGTTTTCTTGGTATTATAACTTTATTTTGGTGTCGAGTTAGTGCCATTAATGCCCTGCTAACTTTAGTAGCAATTAGCTAGCTAGATACTAGAGTGCCGTTTTTCTCGCCAGAATGGGTAGTTAACGCCAACGCTGTAGTGGAACAACATAGTGGAATTTTTGTTGATGAACCCCCTTTCATTGCCCACATCAGATTCAAGCTTCTGAGAAAAAGACGCATTGATCATGTAATGGACGACGGTCTGCGTATTCAAACTGCGCAACACAACAAGAAGATAAGAAGAAAAAGGGATACTGCATTTTTGGGCTTTAAAAGATTGAAAGAGAGGTTGACGGATGGCAAATGGATGAAACCACAGACATCCGGTGTCGCGGGCAGTTGTTAGTTATCATCAGGTATATGGATGATCAGGGCTTTATTCAGAAACTTTTCTTTGGCTACTTTGATGTGTTAAGTGGGCGACATGTGCAGTCTGTGTTTGAATATCAATTCTGAGTCTAACTCCGTGGAGAAACTTGTTGCCCAAACCTAGGATGGCGCGGCTGTAATGGAATGTATCTTCTATTCGTATTTACAGCCAAGTCCCCTCCTGTTCCCTGATTAAGAGGGGATGACCACTCCACTACCAGTGTCAACTCTCTCCTGATATGAACTGAAACAATGTCTCATCTGGCACATTGAATGTTTCCTCTCAATTTTCTCTCACTACTGTATGTAGAGTCAATCAACAAATCACTTTATTTCACATCAATGTGATTTTAATCCGTGCTTGGACTAACTCATTCTTAACTCTTTTGTCTAATTGTGTAGTGTAATGGTTTTTTGTCTTCCCAGTTAAATCTTGTCCTGCCCTCAGTGGAAGAGTTGAGCTCTTCTCCAACACCATCCATTTCCCCTCTTTCCACTGGGATTCTCTGCCTCTACCCCTATTACGGGGGCTGAGTCACTGGCTTACTGGTGTTCTTCCATGCCGTCCCTGGGAGGGGTGCGTCACTTGAGTGGGTTGAGTCACTGACGTGGTCTTCCTGTCTGGGTTGGCGCCCCCCCTTGGATTGTGCCATGGCGGAGATCTTTGTGGGCTATACTCGGCCTTGTCCCGGGATGGTATGTTGGTGGTTGGAGATATCCCTCCAGTGGTGTGGAGGTTGTGCTTTGGCAAAGTGGGTGGGGTTATATCTACCTGTTTGGCCCTGTCCGGGGGTTTCATCGGATGGGGCACAGTGTCTCCTGACCCCTCCTGTCTCAGCCTCCAGTATTTATGCTGCAGTAGTTTATGTGTCGGGGGGCTAGGGTCAGTCTGTCACATCTGGAGTATTTCTCTTGTCTTTTCCGGTGTCCTGTGTGAATTTAAATATGCTCTCTCTAATTCTTTCTTTCTTTCTCTCTCTCGGAGGACCTGAGCCCTTGGACCATGCCTCAGAACTACCTGGCTTGATGACTCCTTGCTGTCCCCAGATCACCTGGCCGTGCTGCTGCTCCAGTTCCAACTGTTCTGCCTGCAGCTATAGAACCCTGACCTGTTCACCGGATGTGCTACCTGTCCCAGACCTGCTGTCCCAGACCTGCTGGAACCCTGACCTGTTCACCGGACGTGCTACCTGTCCCAGACCTGCTGTTTTTAACTCTCTAGAGACAGCAGGAGCGGTAGAGATACTCTCAAAGATCGGCTATGAAAAAGCCAACTGACACTTACTCTTGTGTTACTGACTTGTTGCACCCTCGACAACTACTATGATTATTATTATTTGACCATGCTGGTCATTTATGAACATTTGAACATCTTGGCCATGTGCTACGCCTGTCCTGGGAGGGAATGGATTTTCTTTGAAGAGCTCTGCGAGGAATGAAAGATCGAGGATAGTTTTGCCGTTCAGTTTTGCCTGGCCAGTAAGTAACTATCTTAGACTTCTTCTGTGACCTAAAATAATTAGTCTACTGTTAAAACAGGCTAACCATAATATTTTTGGGTTAAAAAAAATTATAAAAATACGAAAAGGATTGTATTGTCTCCACGTGTTATGTGGTGTAACCTTAGCACTGTTGTATTTGCAATTTATACTGCTAATCAATCACTTGTCTAGTCCATTTAGAATGAAACATAGTGAATGATACCCTGAACGAGAAAAGAAAAAAAATGTATGAAATGTATGTATTCACTACTGTAAGTCGCTCTGGATAAGAGCGTCTGCTATAATGACTAAAATGAAAATGAATAATCTCCACCCGGCACAGCCAGAAGAGGACTGGCCACCCCTCATAGCCTGGTTCCTCTCTAGGTTTCTTCCTAGGTTTTGGCCTTTCTAGGGAGTTTTTCCTAGCCACCGTGCTTCTACACCTGCATTGCTTGCTGTTTGGGGTTTTAGGCTGGGTTTCTGTACAGCACTTTGAGATATCAGCTGATGTAAGAAGGGCTATATAAATAAATGATTTGATGAGCCTATCCTGCACTGAAGCCTCTGAACACCTCAACCCCTGCCCTGCACTGAAGTCATGCCTCTGAACACCTCAACTAATTTAATCACTGCTGTGGTCCCTTCCCAACAGTGTGTAAGTAGCCCTCTCATTCCCATTCCCCATAATATTTTACTATAAAGTCTTTATTGAAATGTTTAAGTTTAAAATAATTTATTTGCCGATTTTTGAAACCCGCTTTGTCGTCTGTGCAGTCCACACTTATACCGTGGGTCTCAAGTCACCAGCTTCCACTGTTGTAGTGGTTATTCTCTAGGGTAGAGATGTATGAGACAGAGTGCACCACACACACACACACACACACCCCTCAAGTCCAAACCTCCATTGCCATTCAAATAAGATTTAATACATCACTCAGCAGTTTCCTGGTTTTGTTTAGTCTAAATTGAAATATACTTTGTATAGTATTTGTGGTGATTTAATTAATAAGCATTAGTTAAAATACCTTCCATTGAACAAATTTTGTTTGGTAGAGAAAACATAGATGTAGGAGGAGAGGCTGTTTTTATTAAATAACATCCCGTAGACTCATTAACGTCAAATCTGTTTCCTAAATGAGGATGTGTTTTAGTTATAGAGATGGATTACCATCTGGCTGCGTTGGGATGCATAATGTTCAGGGAGTTGGCGGCACAGCCTGGGCGCTGGGTAGGGGGGGGGGGTTTGAAGTGCACAGCCTGGGCGCTGGGTAGGGGGGGGGGGGGGTGGGTTTGAATTGCACAGTCTGGCTGCTGGTTAGGGAGGGGGAATTGAGGGCACAGCCTAGGTGCTGGGTACTGTGGCTGGCACCCCCTGGGAGGAAGGCAAGGGGGAGAGGGGGCAGTGGGGGTGGCAAGGTTTCCTTCAAACCAAGTCAGGACACAGCTCATAAAATCTATCCTAAACCTAAGAGTTTCGCCCCATATGTCTAATCGCAATTGGCGTTACTCAGTGCTAATTTGCTAATATTATGTTCATGTAACGCGTTGCAAAATGAATGGTTTGAATCTATGAATACTGTCATTCTATTTTTCTTCTCAATCAAATGTGAATATTTTTAAAAATGGTGTAGATCCTGTATCATTAGATGATTATACATTTGGACATGAATGTGTTGCATTGAAATTATTATTGCTACAGTAGTATAGTAGCTGCATCATTATTACTAGCAGTAGTGCTATTAGCATTAATAATATCATTTGTATTTACAGCTTTTCATAGCTGCGCTCACACGATGACTTGAATTCGGTACCTTATCATATTTTGGTGAAAAAGGAGAACACAGCAACCCAATTATGCAGCTGGATTTCCACTGAGTTAAGTGAAGCGAGAGATTTAAATGGCATCAGTCCTGTTATTAAAGCAAAGCGAAACATCAGACAAATGGGGAGGGGCAGCGAGTGCAGCGGTGGTGTGTGTGCACGGTTTGGGGGGGGGGGGGGGGGGGGGGGGGGGTTGGTGTAGCAGCTGCAGCAGCTTTCACCCTGGGTCTCTAGTACTGTGAGGGACATTCTGTCATCTGAAAGAAACACTGACAGATGATTTAAAAGCAGAAATGCGATGGCGTCTCTGAGGACACCATTGAACTGTACTGGGCGTTGCATTTGACTCACACAGCAGTATGTGAATGGGAATGTACCCTATGTATACACTACGCGAGTCTGTGCATCGTTTTTGGGAAGAGGCACTGCGAGCTTAACACACTCATCAATGCGTGCAGAAATCTCCACAAGGGCCTGAGGGGTGAAAGACACAGCCTTGATGATAGGGTTTGGAGAGAAAGAAAAAGATAGAGAGAAGCATCCACCCCCTCTCTCCTTCCTCCTCAGTCTTATCTTATCCCCCCATCCCTCCAGCCCTCCATGCCGACTATCTTTTAAACAAAACCATGCTAACCACAGATAGTGAAATGATGCCGAAACGCATACATACATTTGCAAAGAAAAACCTGCAAGCTGAGCGATTCTCACACATGGCAACACTAAACACACACACACACACGGCGCCCACAGTCTTACGCCAGTAGAGTGTGTATGAATGGGGCGCTGTGTCTGTCTGTGAGCCCGTGGCACCATGGACCCAGTAGACACAATGCTGCCCTCACCAACTCATTCACAGCCTGGCATCCAGGGCACAAAATGAAGCTGTCTGTGTGTGGACTCAGAGAGGGGAATCATCAGCTCTCTAACAACATTCTTCCCCTCCCCCAACTCCCCATCCCCCAACTCCCCAACTCCCCTCGCCACCCAGCCCCCATCCACCACACCATGTCTGTAGCTGTAGCCCCCCCCTTCCTAATCCCCCGCTACCGAGGCCTCCTCTCTTCTCCTCTCCCATCCCCCTCTTTCCTCACCAGAACTCCTCATCATCCACCAACGACCCCGAGGAGGTAGACTCCCTCCTTCCACATCTAACACGCAGCATCAGTGTGTGGGTGTATGTCTATTGCTCTTTGGAGCATGTGCAGTATGTCATTCAACTCTTAGCCTCTGTGTTCAGTGTTTAGGTGAATCAAATGTTTCCAAATACAGACCGACACATATTCATTATAGCTGACTCCTGAATTCGGGGGGGGGGGGATTTTTAAGGCAGACATGCCTCTGATGTGAGCTGTGCTGCTAACAATCTGTGGAGGAAAGGCCCCTGGAGATTAAACAGGGCGGGAATCAGAGACTCTGAACCAGGGTCGATACACACACACACACAGTGGGAAGATTCCCTTATTGAGGAGATTGATTTCCAGTGCTGTGGAGGAGACCATTACAGCAGAATGTTGGGTATACACAAAAGAATTAGAATGGTGATTTATGACTGGACAAAGAGCTTGCTGTCAGAGCAGAGCAAACCCAGATTAACCTGAGAGACAATTGAATGGGAAGGAAGAGAATAGGAGAAATTGGCCATGAGAGTCAGGAGAGGCCATAAAGAGCATTAGGATGTGATTTCAGGCTCCCAGAAGCCTGGTTCTATTGTGTTAGTAGTTGGTACATCGCCTGAGGCCAAAGCAGAACTGAGACCTGCCAAATGTGCTCACCCCCTGCTGCTCTGTCACAGAGTTGAACGCTCCCAACTGACCTGGGATCTGAACATATTCACCATCTCTGCTCCAGATACCAGCGGCAGACTGAGGCTAATCTGTATGGGCTGTTTCATGTCCTTTGAAATGAAAGCCAAATGACTGAATGAGAAATGAATACCAAACGGTGTTGCCAATTGCCATGATTGATGACATCGGCATGGTAAAAACGTAACAACACAAATGAGAAATTGATTAGTGAGTGAAATGAGTGTAATATTATTAACAATAGGATGGAGCAGCACCTGACATTTCACCTTATAACAAGTCGTTAGATGAACTTGTCTTTTCACTAGTGCTAAATTGGCAGTAAAGCTATTGCCATGAGCTGTGAACATTTCATTTGGGATGTGAAAATGACTCAATCCTTTCAAAACACACATGAGTTATTACAGAATTGAATTATAATTGAATAATGAATGAATCAATGTTGGCTACTCCCTCCGGCAGAGTCAAAGCAGACATCTTACATACAGGAGGGTGAGTTAACTTTAAGATCCAGGGGTCTGTACCTCTGTTGACTTCACCGACTACAGCTCAGCCTTCAACACCATAGTGCCCTCCAAGCTCATCCCTAAGCTCAGGGCCCTGGGTCTGAACCCCTCCCTGTGCAACTGGGTCCTGGACTTCCTGACAGGCTGACCCCAGGTGGTGAAGGTAGGCAACAAAACCTCAATCACGCTGATCCTCAACCCGGGGGCCCCACAGGGGTGCGTGCTCAGGCCCCTCCGGTACTCCCTGTTCACCCATGACTGTGTGGCCACGCATGTCTCCAACTCAATCATCAAGTTTGCTGATGAAACAACAGTGGTAGGCCTGATTACCAACAACGACGAGACAGCCTATAGGGAGGAGGTACTTGCCTTTGTCAAATGGAAAATACCCTCTCCCTCAATCGTGTACTACAGGAGCAGAGAGAGCATTGCCCCCTCCACATCGGCAGGGCCGCAGTAGAGAGGGTCAAAAGCTTGAACTTCCTCGGCGTGCACATCACTGAGTAACCTGTAATGGTCCTTTCACACCGACAGTGTTGCCAGCTTCAGTTGAATGGTGAGTTCCAGATAAGTAGAGACATTCTTCTAGCCATCATAGTGACTGAGCGCTGAGTAGATGCTTATGGGCTGAACTCGCATTGGGGGAGGGCACTTAGCTGTGTGTGCACATTCACACAAGGTTCATATCGCCTTGTACATGTCAGTAAAAACATGCAAGTGTTGTGCAGACGTGAGTACATGCACCTACACACACACAACAAGGCCAGTGAGCAGTGCACAGACCTTTCAGGGGGCAGGTGCTCAAACGTTTTTGTCATTTAGCAGACACTTCTATCCAGAGCGACTTACAGGAGCAATTAGGGTTAAGTGCCTTGCTCAAGGGCACATCGGCCAATGTTTCACCTAGTCGGCTCGGGGATTTGAACCAGCGACCTTTCGTCCCAACGCTCTTAACCGGTAGGCTGCCTGCCACCGTCAACAAAACAAAAGGAGCTGATCGTGGACTACAGGAGACAGCAGAGAGAGCACGACCCCATCCACATTGACGAGGCCGCAGCGGAGAGGGTCAAAAGCTTCAAGCTCCTCGGCGTGCACATCACTGAGGACCTGAAATGGTCCCTTCACACCGACAGTTTGGTGAAGAACGCACAGAACACAAAATCGACTTTCAAAATGAATATTTCAAAATTCATAACATACTAACTGCCTCTATAGCGATTACTGTATTTATTTTTCGCATCGGCCTATTTATTTCTGCAACAACACACTCACCACAAATGGTAAGCAAGCTAGTTACAGTGCCTTCTAAAGACATGATTGACATGGGGAAAAGAGGGTGGGCTATCAGGTGATCATTGATGTTGATGATTGACGTAAATCTGCTAGTTAGCTAGCTCACATTTTTTCAATTCCTTTTTTTTTTTTTTTTAACTGGGCAAGTCAGTTAAGAACAAACTCTTATTTACAATGACGGCCTAGGAACAGTGGGTTAACTGCCTTGTTATTTGGGGGCTGATTTTGATTTATCTTTAATGCTCTTAAATAATAAGTTCATAATATAGCCTAATATACATCTTCTACCTCATGATACAGTATATGGCTGTCTGGATAGTGGCTTGTGTGGATATTTTAGCATATGGTTGTTAGCTAATATAAACTACCTGTGTTCAGTGCTTAGGCCCACTTTGTAAATCGGGGCATTGGTGGCATAGAGCAGTAAAGTAGAGGCACTTACAGAAGTTGCACACATTGGGGACAATTTATAGTAGCCTTTTTTTTGCCTTGTGTTAGGAGCATTTTTATGCAATTCTATGTAATTTTACATGACTGGAGACTTTAGCAGAAACGTTTTTAACACTGCACAAATGATTGATCAAATGACTGATTGATTTTTAACCAGGAGACAGGCCAGTACATCAGGAGACGTGGAGGAGGCCATAGGAGGGCAACACCCCAGCAGCAGGACCGCTACCTCCGCCTTTGTGCAAGGAGGAGCAGGAGGAGCACTGCCAGAGCCCTGCAAAATGACCTCCAGCAGGCCACAAATGTGCATGTGTCTGCTCAAACGGTCAGAAACAGACTCCATGAGGGTGGTATGAGGGCCCGACATCCACAGGTGGGGGTTGTGCTTACAGCCCAACACCGTGCAGGACGTTTGGCATTTGCCAGAGAACACCAAGATTGGCAAATTCGCCACTGGCGCCCTGTGCTCTTCACAGATGAAAGTAGGTTCACACTGAGCACGTGACAGACGTGACAGAGTCTGGAGACGCCGTGGAGTACGTTCTGCTGCCTGCAACATCCTCCAGCATGACAGGTTTGGCGGTGGGTCAGTCATGGTGTGGGGTGGCATTTCTTTGGGGGGCCGCACAGCCCTCCATGTGCTCGCCAGAGGTAGCCTGACTGCCATTAGGTACCGAGATGAGATCCTCAGACCCCTTGTGAGACCATATGCTGGTGCGGTTGGCCCTGGGATCCTCCTAATGCAAGACAATGCTAGACCTCATGTGGCAGGAGTGTGTCAGCAGTTCCTGCAAGAGGAAGGCATTGATGCTATGGACTGGCCCGCCCGTTCCCCAGACCTGAATCCAATTGAGCACATCTGGGACATCATGTCTCGCTCCATCCACCAACGCCACGTTGCACCACAGACTGTCCAGGAGTTGGCGGATCCTTTAGTCCAGGTCTGGGAGGAGATCCCTCAGGAGACCATCCGCCACCTCATCAGGAGCATGCCCAGGTGTTGTAGGGAGGTCATACAGGCACGTGGAGGCCACACACACTACTGAGCCTCATTTTGACTTGTTTTAAGGACATTACATCAAAGTTGGATCAGCCTGTAGTGTGGTTTTCCACTTTAATTTTGAGTGTGACTCCAAATCCAGACCTCCATGGGTTGATAAATTGGATTTCCATTGATTATTTTTGGGTGATTTTGTTGTCAGCACATTCAACTATGTAAAGAAAAAAGTATTTAATAAGATTATTTCTTTCATTCAGATCTAGGATGTGTTATTTTAGTGTTCCCTTTATTTTCTTGAGCAGTGTATATCTCCACCACCCAAAAGGGCACTTGGCGAGTGCTAAGGAAAAGGGGCAGGTGCTAGGGCACAGGAAGACCCCTATCTGTGCACGTGCCTGCCAGTGAGTCAAAATCATCATGTGTAGAACATCCATCATGCACTTCGACAGACAGAGTGGAGCAGTCATCCACTGTGCGGGGGGGGGGGGGGGGGGGGGGGGGTCTTTACCAAGGACATATACACCTATAAACCCGCAAGGCTGTGGACTCACCTGACCTCCCATTCCTCTCCCTGTCCTTGTCCTCCCTCTCTTCCCCGACATGCTGCCTCTATCACTCCATTCCTTCCTCTGATCTCTCTCTGCTTCACCGCTCTCCAAGTGCTAGACCTTCTCTCAGTCTGGCCGGTAAAATCTTCAGCTTCTACGGGGCTCCCGAGTGGCGCAGTGGTCTATGGCACTGCATTTCAGTGCTAGAGGTGTCACTACAAACCCAGGTTTGATTCCAGGCTGTATCAGAACTGGCTGTGATTGGGAGTCGGTGTACAATTAGCTCAGCGTCGTCCGGGTTTGGCAGGGGTAGGCCGTCATTGTAATTAAGAATTTGTTCTTAAATGACTTACCTAGTTAAATAAAAAAATATATAAAAAAGTGATGCCTCGTGTCCTCTCTGGGACTGTGAGCTATGTGTTCCTGGTGTTTTGACGGGGCAGCCAGAGGCTCTAACCCTGAGCAGACGGCCGTATCGATAAATCCAGGAGTCATCAGTCCTGTGACTGTCTGGCCATGACTGGGCCAGTGGAACTGGGACAAGGATCTTCCTGGCCATTACACTCTAACACACCGGCAGTAGTTCTTCTCAAAGGACACCCCACATTACCCCGTAACACCAGCTCTTTAATGACCCACTTTAAGTGGCTAGGAATTTTGATCAAGAACCCAAATCTCTTTAAGAAAAAAAGGATCAACATCATTGAATTTGAGAGATATTCAGTAGAGCTGCCCTATAAACTATAGTGTATCTGTTTCTGATGTGAAAGGGTTCCCTGTTTCAGCAAAGACGAAAACACAACTGTTAGTTAAAGGTAATTGATAGTGGCAAACAGAGTAAACATCCCATAGCTAAGTAAGGGATAAAAAAAAATGGAAAAGTGTAGGACTTTCCCCTGGAAAAATATTTTCCCATGGATTTATTTAAGTGAGACGCCAAAGGCCCCCAGAGCCAGATTCCAACACCAACTTATTCAATTGAAACTAATTGAAGCCAAATTCAACAGATGGAGAGCATTATGTTGAACTATGCAATCACATTACCTTCCACAAAAGACTGTGTGCGCCAGGGAGGAGAGAGGAATGGAGTAGAGAGTGGAAGAGTAAGGGAGGAGTAGATTCACTCCCAAAAACAGTAACAAAGTGAATTCACAAAATAAATAATCCCTTGTTGACCTAAAACGGTGTAGGTTAAAGCATAAGAGCATACCATGACTACACCATTGTAGGCCTACTGTTGTACGTTGTGCTGCCTCACATCCAAGACCACACACACTGATGCTTATTGTTCAGGCAAGCAGACAGATAAAGTCATGTCTCTGGTTTGTTCATTGGCCATGAAGGTCTTAGTTTCCATGTAATCTCATTGTTGTCGTTCTCCACAGTAACCAATGTTTGAAGGAGAAGCGTGCTCCTTTACAATAACAATAAGAGGCACGCTGGAGGATTACAGACTTGGGCTGAAGAAGCACAGTCCTGGCTCACTATGTGTAGCTCGAACTCCAGTTATTATTCATGTGTGGAGCCTAAGTCTTGCCAGGGCTGCCAGTGACTCCACACACATAAACTGACCGGTTTTCCAGCATTGGTCCCTCACTGGGTCAATAATTGGATGACTTGGGGTGGAGAGTGTAGGGGAGAGGACCGGCTGCTCCAGGAGTCCTCTGCTGCCAAGTTCAGTAGACGAGATGAGATCCAGACAACTCCACTGCCCCAGCCAAGGACCCCTACTCAGTCTCTCCCCCATGCCCCACACCATAACATACACTATGTCATTATCACCTTCAGATAGAACACATTCCCCATCAGCCCTTCCTTTGTCGTACTGTAAACACTCTTGAGTTAAGGCTGTTGATGTAAGAGGACCTTCCCCGAATCCATGCCCTTCCCATTCGACGGTGGAAACTAAGGTGAGGGGACTACAACAAAACAATTACAAAACATTTCTGAAATCCAGACCCATTTAAAGTTAACCCTTGAGCTCTTCTGTCAAGCTCATCTCAAATAAAAAATAAAAAAAGGGTATAATCTCAAAGTTTACTTTGAAGCTATCGCCCATTATTAGCTAGCATCTGCACAGCCCTTTGGGCCATTTTCCTATCTATCACACCACCAGATAATCGCCAGACCCCGTGGCCATAGAAACACACTCGTATTACTGTTTAAACATGCCTTGGGGAAAAGAGGGAAAGAGACTGGGGCAGGAGAAGAGATTGTGGGGGGGGGGGGGGCAGGACCGTCCTGAGAAAGCTAGCTCATGGTGGTGATGTAACAAGGCTGTTGGAAAACGACGAGCGTGCCATTAGTTTGTTTTAAATTCTTGCCCAATCGTTTCATGTTGTTTCAAGCTGCCTCCGTGCGTTGCTGATGGCAGGCCGACAGGCTGTGCCTGTTCATCCCACTACCATCTAGAAGGCGGCGACAGTACAGATGCATCAAAGCTGGGACTGAGAAACTGGTAGCCTGGAGATAGAAGTTGTTTATCTTAAACAGTCACCACTAGCCGGCCTCCGCCCAGTACCCGGTCCTGAACCTCAGACATTGTCACTAGCCGGCAACCACTAGAGACTGCTGACATATGTACACAGATCCATACCCACTTCATATGTATATACTGTATTCTAGTCATGGCTCATCCTATATAATATTCTTTATACTCAGGTCCGGAAGCTAATTTCCTGCAATTCTATCCATTTTGCTATGGGGTTTTGTACTGTATTCTAGACAGAGCTCACTCTAATATTTCTACTACTGTACATTGCATTTTAGTTACACTGCTTATTGTATAAATGATTGGAGACAGGCGCAGGAATACGTAATAGGGGGTTTTAATACTCCACCCAAAAATACAACATGCCATGAAAAGGCACGGGGACGAAGTCCAAAACAAACACGTATACAAAAACACAGGGATGTAACCCAAACAAAAGAGCGAGGTTAAACTTCTAATAAATACACGGGACGAGACCCGTAAAACAATATACGGGACGAGACCGTAATAGCGAGTACACAATACACGCAGCACGAAAGCCGAAACAACAAAGCACAGGTACTCACAAGACCAACGGACATTGGAACATTAACTGACCACAGAATGGCGAACAGAGGGCACATATATACAATTACTAATCAGGGGGAAATAGGAACCAGGTGTGCGTAATTAGACAAGACAGTCCGGGGTTGGTGGTAATGAACCAGTTCAGTGACACCTAGAAGCCGGTGACGTAGAACTCGGGAACTAGTGCACGGAATGAGCAGCAGTACCGGAGGGATCGGTGACAGTACCCCCCACCCCCTGACGCACTGCACTAGCAGCGGGACGACACTGGCCTGAGGGACAACCACAGGGATGAGGTGCGGGTCAGTCAGGGCAGGCAGAGGGGGAGGTTCCGTGTGGAGAGCCAGTTGTAGCTTCAGAGGTAGCGTTGTCAGATGAGATAGTTGCAGCTGCAGAAGTCACGTCGTCGTTGGACGGGCCAGTTGCAGCTGCCGAAGTTGCGGCAGCGTCGGACTGGCCAGTTGTCGTGGTTGCGGCTGCGTCGGACTGGACGGTTGCCGAGGTTGCGTCGGACTGGACGGTTGCCACTGCCGAAGTCTCCATACCCGCTGTCTCCACTTAGGGTCGGTTAATGTCACGTTGTATAAATGACTGGAGACAGGCGCAGGAATACGTAATAGGGGGTTTTAATACGGCACCCAAAAATACAACATGCCATGAAAAGGCACGGGGATGAGCCAGTTGCAGCTGACGAAGTTGCGGCGGCATCGGACAGGCCATTCCCGCTGTCTCCATTTAGGGTCGGTTATTCTTTCACGTTGCATAAATGACTGGATACTCACAAGACCAACGGACATTGGAACATTAACTGACCACAGAATGGCGAACAGAGGGCACATATATACAATTACTAATCAGGGGGAAATAGGAACCAGGTGTGCGTAATTAGACAAGACAGTCCAGGGTTGGTGGTAATGAACCAGTTCAGTGACACCTGGAAGCCGGTGACGTAGAACTCCGGAACTGGTGCACGGAATGAGCAGAACTACCGAAGCAATCCGTGACACTTATACACACCGCATATTTATTTATATACTGGATTCTAACATATCTACTAATGTATTGTACATATCATTCTTAGAATATCTTGTGTACATTAATCCAGTGTAGATACATACAGTTTCCATTTGGATTACTTTTACAGTGCTATTTGTGTTGTTAATTGGATTAATTCTGACATGTCTTAATTTCTTTCTTTTTACTTTTGGATTATGTGTGTATTGTTTTGTATTGCTCAGTATTGCTGCGCTGTTGTTGCTAGAAACACAAGCAGTTCCCTGCACCTGCGATAACATCTGCAAATCTGTGTACGCGACCAATAATCGTTGATTTGATTTGTTCCATGATCTGTTATTGAAGGTTATTATCTTGGAGGGGCCTGACAACTGATTGACAGCTTGAAGAGAATAGGTCAATGAGTGATAAAGAGAGGCCTAGATTAGGGCAATGTTAAACTATTGTTTCTACTGTGATAGCCTTAAACGCAACCCATAGCTAAGACTGACCTCCCTTTCTCTCTCTGCCTCAACTCAGATCATGGAGACAGCATCAATCAGGAAGGGCTTTCAGTGTAGCCTTCCATAAGTAGTTGGTGCTGACTCCCTAGAGTTTGAAGAGGAGAGAAAGGGATCAATGCAGAAGAGTGACTAAACCCCAAAAGTGAAGTGAGAGGACAGAAGAGGACAGAAAAGACGGACTTCGAGTCATTTTCTAACTGACCCACCCCGCCACAGTGAGTCAGGCCAGTAAAATATGCATGCTTACAAAGCTAATGGCATATCAGCATATAGATGTAGCCTATTTGAGGGAGAAGAGCTGTGGAGAACGTCAGTTTGGTGATTTGTCTGTGATCTGATCACAGTATAAACAGATCAATCCCTTGTCTCATTGATTGGACTCCAGGTTAGCTGACTCCAGACTCCAATTAGCTTTTGGAGAAGTCATTAGCCTAGGGATTCACATACTTTTACAACCTACACTGTGAATGTTTAAGCGATGTCTTCAATGTAGACAAGAAAAATACAATAATTAGTGTATTATTAGCTTAAGCACACTGTTTGTCTATTTTTATGACTTAGATGAAGATCAGATCAAATTTTATGACCAATTTATGCAGAAATCCAGGTAATTCCAAAGGGTTCATATACTTTTTCTTGCCACTGTAGCTAAAAATAACCCAGTGCCAGCTTGTATCTCTATCTCTGCCATTTTGGTCGTGTGTACTGCACACCCTTAAAGATGCTCAATTGACCGAAAGGATTCTCTTGGGCAACTCAGAGTTGCAAGACCCTTGGTTTCAGACTAGACATTTACAGTGTATGTTTTCCGCTGCTCATTCACATCTATTCATGGTAAGATCATTATGTCAGATTTGACATAGACATGACACAAATTAATACTGTGAATAAACAATTTTGGCCTTGAGTGCTTCTGTCAAGCCCATAATTTCTCTCTCTTTTGTTGTTGAAATCTCCAAGCGTTAGCTCTGAAGCTATTCCCCGAGTAGCATGTAGCATCTGCACAGCCCTTTGGGCCTTTTCCTGTCTATCACACCACCAGATAATCGCCAGACCCCATGGCCATGGAAACCCATTCATGTAGGAATGTTACTTTGCTGAAAAATGACTTGGGGAAAAAGAGGGAAAGAGATTGGGGGAGGAGAAGAGACTGCGGGCCGGAGGGGGGAAGAGGACAGGATCGTCCTGAGAGAGCTAGCTCATGGTGGGGATGTAACAAGGCTGTTGGAAGACAATGAGCGTGCCATTACTTTTTTGTGGTTGTTTTCAATTATTGCCCAATCGTTTCATGTTGTTGTCAACCTGCCTCTGTGCGTAGCTGACGGCTGTGTCTGTTTGTTTGTTTGTTCCATAAATCTGTTTAGATGAAAGGTCATTATCTGACAGGGGCCTGACAACTGACTGACAGCTGATTTGAAGAGAATAGGTCAATGAGTGATAAAGAGATGCCTAGATTAGGGCAATGTTACTGTGACAGCCTTAAACGTAACCCATAGCTAAGACCCTTCAAATTGACCTCCCCTTCTCTCTCTGCCTCAACTCAGATCATGGAGTAGCCTTCCATAAGTAGTTGGTGCTGACTCCCTAGAGTTTGACGAGGAGAGAAAAGGATTTATGCAGAAGAGTGACTAAACCAGACAAGTTGAGCGAAAGGACAGAAGTGGACAGAAGAGTAGGGTCAAAACAGCCAGCTTCAGTCAGCTGTTCTAGCACACTCTACTGGTCTTTTTCAGTCATTCAGAAAGTCCTAGACTTATTTGAGTTCTTATTGGTCAAGGTCACGCTACTCGTTCTCCTGCATGAGGTCACATACCTTTGCAGTTTGGATGTTTTATTGTGACTGCAGCTTAACGCAAGTGCCAAGAGATCTTTATGTCTTGTGGGTTTGGAGCCAAGTAGCGTCTGTTGTCAATAATTATATTGTGTTGAGCTTGTTAGTTGGCTCGCACTCCCATTTGCGTTAGTGCTAGCATTAGCATTTGTATTCAGAATGCATTAGGATTTAGCATGCTTTTTAGCCATTAGCCGTTTGTTTGCATTTCTCATGCATGGTGACAGGCTATATTATTAGTGTATATTGCTCATGCTATAATTCAGCAATAAGGCCAGAGGGGTTGTGGTGTATGGCCAATATACCATGGATAAATGGCTGTTCTTAAGCACGACGCAATGCAGAGTTCCTGGATACAGCCCTTAGCCGTGGTATATTGGCCATATACCACAACCCCCCGAGGTGCCTTATTGCTATTATAAACGGGTTACCAACGTAATTAGACCAGTAAATCATACGTTTGTGTAATACCTGTGGTATACGGTCTGATATACCACGGATTTCAGCCAATCAGCATTCAGGGCTTGAACCACCCGGTTAATAATCTGTGTTATATTCTAATTATATTCTGTAGACATTTCTACATTGCTGTATTTGCTATATATTTGTTTATGTACAGGACCTCTAGTTTATGGGGCCTGTTTACTAGTTAATTTATGCTAGGCCTTATTACAGTGTTGTACGCTAGCTTGTACTTTCATGTCACGCATATTATATCAGTGCTACAGCCTAAATGTATTTATTCTTTCTTTTCAGAACCACAATCATTTTCAGACACAATTCATGTCCGTTCTCACTGGATGAGAACCAAGGGTGGTCAGATATGTGTGATGTGTGTATGAATGTCTCCTTCCATTAAACTCCCCTGAACCTGGACATCCGCCTCATCCTTGTTCTTAAGGCCGGTGGCGGGTTGCTTCCGGCCTTAAACCAGCACCTAAGGTTTCTTTTTGCATTCATGGTCCTTCGATTCTCTACAACCCTACCCATATCTTTTAAGTGTAACATAGTCATTTTCTAACTGACCCACCACACCACAGTGAGTCAGGCCAGTAAAATATGCATGCTTACAAAGCTAATGGCATATCAGCATATAGATGTAGCCTATTTCAGGGAGAAGAGCTGTGGAGAACGTCAGTTCGGTGATTTGTCTGTGATCTGATCACAGTGTAAATGGAGAAATTCCTCTTGAATATTTCAGCCCATTGGAGAATATTTACCTGTCTGATCAGATCTTGCAAGTGAAGGACTACTGTAATGCTTGACTGAGCATGATTGTTTGACCATTTAACATAAATTACCATCTCTGATATCATCTTGCAGATCTATCCACCTGTTTGCCTATCCACCATATGGAGTTTGGATGGACAGCTACATGACCAAAGGCAGTGGGATGTCTCAGAAAAATAACCCTTACTGCACATGTAGCAGTGGCTAAAAATAACCCTGTGCCAGATTGTCTCTATCTCTTCCATTTTGGTCGTGTGTACTGCAGACCCTTAAAGATGCTCAAATGACCGGAAGGATTCCCTTGGACAACTCAGAGTTGCAAGACCATTGGTTTCAGACTAGACATTTACAGTGTATGTTTTCCGCTGCTCATTCACATCTATTCGTTGTAAGATCATTATGTCAGATTTGACATAAATGAATACTGTGAATAAGCAAAAAAAACTTCTGTCAGCAAAGAAGCAAACAAAATGTCTCCCTTTCCCTCTCTCTCTCTCTCTCTCTGTGCCTTTCCTCCCCTCTCTGTATAGCTGTGTCTGGCTGCCAGGGAGTAACAGGTTGTCTCTGCTGCGGTGGCCCCTGAGCTTGGCTGTTGTGCTCAGCTCTCCTCTCCTGGTGACGAGGACACAGAGAGACAGAGCCCATGCAGACACGTCTGGCCCAGCTAAAGCAATGGGGCATGAGCAGTGAGCGCTGCTGGACAAATCCGCACAGCACTGTGACACAGATCCCCTATTGGATTCTTATTGACGACCACATCAGTATCTGGGCCCTGCAGATGACCCTTGCGTGTGCTGATATTGTGTGTGTATGTTTGTGTGTGAAAGGGCTTTCTCTGTGTGTTCCACCACAGCAGAGACAACCTGCTGATAATTTGTCACAGTGTGTCACAGCGTGTTTCACCTTAGTATCACACTGTGTGTGTGTGTGTGTGCTAGTCTAGAGCTACGTATTAGCCACAGAGCTTAGAACTCAGGCAGGCGAAGGAAGGCTTTGGTTTAAGGAGCCAAAATACAGTATCGCAACATAATACGATTCAAGCGGCACTGAGTATGCGGTTATGTTTGAACAGTGTAACTGTGCATCCTCCGTCCTGGTTATATTTCACCCTAGCAACAGCTGCACCTCACACGCAAACGTCCACACACCCACACACGACACACATAGATCTCAGTTTCATTGAGTGAATGACAAGCGCCTCTGTGTTTTAAAGTAAATTCCTTTCTACTGTGTGTAGTGCAGCCGGCCTTTAGCTTTGCGGCTCCACCCCTTTAGTGACTTGCGGGCGGTAGGCATGAGACCTGTCGCCACGCGTTACGGCCCGTGCCGTCTCCTCCATGCTTGTATGTGAATGCATCACGGCGTTCTGACTCACGAGACTGAGAAATCCGTGTGAATATGTATGTCCCACGATGAACGGAGCGTAAACGTCTCTGTGTGTATGAGCAGCGTGTGAATCTGTGTGTGTTTGAGACGGTGTGCGCGTGTGAATCTGTGAGGTTGTGTGAGAGACGGTGTGTGTGTGAGAGAGAGAGAGAGAGCCGCTGTGTGTGTGTTACACGAGGCACATGTGTCTGAGCGGATCCCCGTGCTCAGCAATGACATTCCCAGTAGGAAGGAGTCTAATGGCTGTACGCATTTTGCTGTGCTGCTCACCTCCCCTCAGGAGTACACACTGAGGTAAACCAGACATCACAGTCTGTACACACACACACACACACACACACACACACACACACGCACACACGCCCACATGCACACACAGACATTTTCCTTTGCGTTACAGACCTTTATAACACTGATATACAGTTTCTGACGTCTGGTCTGACGAACATTCATGGCTCTATATAAGCCCGTCTACAAGTCTACAATATCTGAGGGGTGGTGCAAGTAAATGAACAAATGACAGTTTACTTTTTTCCCCCCGAAAAATTACCCTGATAAATATGGTGTATGAATCGTGACGATACGGATTCTCTTAGTTAGAAAAGTGAGCAATTTCTGTTGCTTAACAAAATGACAGACTCATCGTTATACATGGAATGCCAACTACGGACATTTGTGTTTTAAGGGGGGGTGGGGGGGGTGACTGCAGGGGACATTCTCCTCAGACTGACGTCAAGTCATCATGAGTCATGAGGACAAGGACACGATCTCTCCCCACTGCTCACTGTGTAGTTTTGTTGGAATGTTCGGAAGGGTTGGGATAAAGCCGAAGTCAAATTTCAGTCGGACCGTTTGTGTACGATTGCCAAATAAAGTGATGTTAATCTTGTGTTTTGGACTACAGCCACCCCACCGCGTTTCTGTGTCAGTGTTAAGAACAAGCAAGAACAAAGAAAGTGTGTAGTTGGAGTGCACACTCATTAATCTTACACATTAATTGGAAGGGAAAAAAATGCATTTTTCGTTTAAAAAAAACAGCAAGGTCAAAGTCTTTCTCAAAAAAGGCACTTTCCTTTAACACACTCCCCACACACATTTCAAAATCCTCTACTCGCTTCCTTAACACACACACAGTATGACCTTCCGTCAGTGGATAGAGGAATGCTTTGTGTCACAAAATGGCGGTCAAGTGTTCAATGAATCATATCAATATCTTACTGAAATTGAAACAGTTCCAAAAGACTAGCAAAATTCATCATCCAGAGCAAAACAGTTTCACAAGACCGGCTCAATCCATAGCCAATATGTTCATATCATAACTGTTCCACAAGATAAACCACATTAAAACCCAGAGACATTTCCTTACCTTTACTTAACTAGGCAGGTCAGTTATACAGCCCCCCCCCACCAAAAAAAGAACATACAGTGGGGGAAAAAAATATTTAATCCCCTGCTGATTTTGTACGTTTGCCGACTTACAAAGAAATGATCAGTCTATAATTTTAATGGTAGGTTTATATGAACAGTGAGAGACAGAATAACAACAAAAAATCCAGAAAAACGCATGTCAAAAATGTTATAAAATGATTTCCATTTTAATGAGGGAAATAAGTATTTGACCCCTCTGCAAAACATGACTTACTACTTGGTGGCAAAACCCTTGTTGGCAATCACAGAGGTCAGACGTTTCTTGTAGTTGGCCACCAGGTTTGCACACATCTCAGGAGGGATTTTGTCCCACTCCTCTTTGCAGATCTTCTCCAAGTCATTATGGTTTTGAGGCTGACGTTTGGAAACTCAAACCTTCAGCTCCCTCCACAGATTTTCTATGGGATTAAGGTCTGGAGACTGGCTAGGCCACTCCAGGACCTTAATGTGCTTCTTCTTGAGCAACTCCTTTGTTGCCTTGGCTGTGTGTTTTGGGTCATTGTCATGCTGGAATACCCATCCATGACCCATTTTCAATGCCCTGGCTGAGGGAAGGAGGTTCTCACCCAAGATTTGACAGTACATGGCCCCGTCAAATGATGCGGTGAAGTTGTCCTGTCCCCTTAGCAGAAAAACACCCGGAAAGCATAATGTTTCCACCTCCATGTTTGACGGTGGAGATGGTATTCTTGGGGTCATAGGCAGCATTCCTCCTCCTCCAAACACGGCGAGTTGAGTTGATGCCAAAGAGCTCCATTTTGGTCTCATCTGATCACAACACTTTCACCAATTGTCCTCTGAATCATTCAGATGTTCATTGGCAAACTTCAGACGGGCATGTATATGTATTATTGAGCAGGGGGACCTTGCGGGCGCTGCAGGATTTCAGTCCTTCACGGCGTAGTGTGTTACCAATTGTTTTCTTGGTGACAATGGTCCCAGCTGCCTTGAGATCATTGACAAGATCCTCCCGTGTAGTTCTGGGCTGATTCCTCACCGTTCTCATGATCATTACAACCCCACGAGGTGAGATCTTGCATGGAGCCCCAGGCCGAGGGATATTGACAGTTAATTTGTGTTTCTTCCATTTGCGAATAATCACACCAAATGTTGTCACCTTCTCACCAAGCTGCTTGGCGATGGTCTTGTAGCCAATTCCAGCCTTGTGTAGGTCTACAATCTTGTCCCTGACATCCTTGGAGAGTTCTTTGGTCTTGGCCATGGTGGAGAGTTTGGAATCTGATTGATTGATTGCTTCTGTGGACGTGTCTTTTTTACAGGTAACAAGCTGCGGTTAGGAGCACTCCTTAAGAGTGTGCTCCTAATCTCAGCTCGTTACCTGTATAAAAGACACCTGGGAGCCAGAAATCTTTCTGATTGAGATGGGGTCAAATACTTATTTCCCTCATTAAAATGCAAATCAATTTATAACATTTTTGACATGCGTTTTTTTTAAAATATTTTTGTTATTCTGTCTCTCACTGTTCAAATAAATCTACCATTAAAATTATAGACTGATCATTTCTTTATCAGTGGGCAAACATACAAAATCAGCAGGGGATCAAATACTTTTCCCCCCAACTGTATGTTATTCAAATTTTGCCAAAACTGGATACCAGACCAAGACTGTTAGTTCCACACAACAAACCCAATTTACAACAACCATTTACACTATTTGATTAAACAGGCCCCTTATTTCTACTTCAAGATTATTCTCTGTTTTTTGTTTTTGACAAGTCTAAAAGCACTAGCCAAGAGGAAAATGGAGGGAATCTAAAGCGTTTGCATTTCAGACACAAAGCCTCAGTCTTCTCTGTCTGTGTGCTGTGTGACCAGGGTTAAATCGGAGGTGTGTTTACATCCGCTAAACTGGATATACACATAACGCCTAGGCATTTCAGCTCTTGTGCCATGCAGCTAGAAAATTGGACGGAGACTGAGGAACCCTCTACAATGACATTTACTATTTAAAGAAGGTGGATTTCAAATCCTTTTCTGAAAGAGCACACTACATTTCCAGGACATATTTTGCAAGATACAGTCTGTCGGCGTACACCATTATTCAGACCTAGACCATTTTGAGGTCCATGATTAGCCTACTATTTTACAACAGCTATGATTTATTTTACATTCTACACTATTACTCAAGGGGAGACGAATCCCTCTCTTCTACCACCTAGCAGACTCTAATATCCATGATTTATTCCATTGGTTTATCCCATTCTTTTTCATTCTCTACAGTATAAGTCTGGCCCAGTGGTTTCCCCCAACAGATGATTGAACAGAGAGCAATGTGTGTGTTTTGAATGGAAATAGAAGAGCACATCAGTCATGATAATAAAGAACTGATGGGGGGGGGATGGTGTTCATTTGTCTGCTGCCACGCAGAATCTGCTACTCATCCCTCTCTCAGCACTGGGGCCAGGGAGGCTGGTCTCCCTGCTGACCCCCCTCCCTCATCCCTACAGTGGCCGGGTCTCCCACACACTCTCCAGGGACTAAAATGAGAGCTCAGGATTAAGGGGGCTGGTCCAGGGGTTGTAGAGGGGGACAGAGATAGACTGCCTAAAAAAATGTGTACCACAGAAATGAAGAGAAAGGTCAAAAGACACCTAGTAAATCTAAAAAGCAGAGAGGAGGACAGGAAGAGATTGGGGAATAAGGGGCGAATGGGGGGATGACTCAATGGTCATCTCACCAAAGAGGAGACACAGAATAAATACATATCATCCATATTTAACACATACCAATAAGTAGGATTCATGACTAGAGCTTTTTCTGTGCTATGTAAAATGTATCTGCATTTTGTAGACAGACATTGTATTGTGTTCCTGCAGCTTGGTGCAAAGTCATTTCTAACACATTGAAGTCAATCCTAGTCTGTCAGTGTTAGATACTACACAGAAACCGGATGTATACTGAACCAAAATATAAAACGCAACATGCAACAATTTAAAAGATTTTACTGAGTTACAGTTCATATAAGGAAATCAGTCAATTTAAATAAATAAATTAGGCCCTAAATCTATGGATTTCACATGACTGGGAATACAGATATGAATTTGTTGGTCACAAATACAGTACCTTAAAAAAAAGTAGGGGAGTGGATCAGAAAACCAGTCAGTATCTGGTGTGACTACCATTTGCCTCACGCGACACATCTCCTTCTCATAGAGTTGATGAGGCTGTTGATTGTGGTCGGTGGAATGTTGTCCCACTCCTCTTCAATGGCTGTGTGAAGTTGCTGGATACTGGCGGGAACTGGAAAGCGCTGTCATACATGTCGATCCAGAGCACTCCAAACATGCTTAATGGGTGACATGTCTGGTGAGTATGCAATCCATGGAAGAACTGGGACATTTTCAGCTTCCAGGTATTGGGTACAGATCCTTGCGACATGGGGCTGTGCATTATCATGCTGAAACATGAGGTGATGGCGGCGGATGAATGGCACGACAATGGGCCTCAGGATCTCGTCTGTGCATTCAAATTGCCATTGATAAAATGCAATTGTGTTCATTGTCTGTAGCTTGGGGCACTCTGTTCAGAAAGGTTTGTCATCAGCAAACCTCTCGCCCCCACACAACACCATACACGTGGTCTGCGGTTGTGAGGCCGGTTGGACGTATTACCAAATTCTATAAAACAACGTCGGTAGAGAAATTAACATGAAATTATTTGGCAACAGCTTTGGTTGACATTCAGCATGCCAATTGCACGCTCCCTCAAAACTTGATACATCGGTAGGCATTGTGTTGTGTGACAAAACTGCACATTTTAGAGTGTCTTTTTATTGTTCCCAGCACAAGGTGCACCTGTGTAATGATCATGCTGTTCAAATCAGTTTCTTGGCAAAGGAGAAATGCTCATTGACAGTTGGACAACATTTGAGAGAAATAAGCTTTTGTGTGTATGGAACATTTCTGGGATCTTTTATTTCAGCTCATGAAACATGGGACCAACACTTTACATGTTGCGTTTATATTTTTGTTCAGTGTATATTTAAAGTGCATACAGGATAATGGAACAGGAACTAATTACAGTAACATAAAAATGGAATATCCAGGCTATGTCTGGGGTTAACCATATTAAGTGATGGGAGTGCCTCTGACTGAACCAGTTACAGATAAAGTAAATATATCCAGGGAGAGGGAAGTTGTTCAAAATGAATACTTGCATGGATTAGAGAATCAGGTGGTTAATAAAGCAACACCCACAGAATGGAGAGAAACGGAATAGCTGGTTATGGGAAGGAGGGCCATTTCTGAAAATCAGAGTATAGCTTCTTCCACTGTCTACGACTCACTTTTGCTCCTTTAATAAAAATGTATAATAATTGAATTGTTATATAATACTAACGTCATAACAAAGTAAAGGATAAATAATGTTTAATGTTACCATATTCGCACGAGACAAAAACACATAATTAAGATATTCTGAATAGCCTAACAACCTTTCCAAAAAAAATAAAAAGTTATATGTACATCTTGACAACTACATTTCCTTTGTGTATTGTCTTATTGTGCAAAGGCGCACAGTAGTAAACACCAAACAGTATGAACAGTAGCTAACGCTCCAGAGCCTATTGTCCCCAACTCATTGACTGTGGCTAAGGAACGCTTGCTAATCCCATTCATTGAGCGCACTGCACATTATCGTTAATAAATCTATGGAGTAGCCAAGCATTAGTTCCTAAAGGCTATATACATTTAAATTAATGCATACTAAAAATGATCATAATCCAACATAACTGTCAATATACTGTAAAAGGCTAATGAAGCGCGTATTATCATGTAAACCAATACACTAATTTTAAATAACCATATATACAATTAACCAGTGGTAGACTATTCATTTGAGATGGGCAAACGGATTGCACGCACACAATAGATTGACGTCGCGCAATCCGCCTCTCCAATCACATGTGCATGCCGGTGTGGTCGGCTGAGAGTTGCCCTCCTGGTGATACTAAGGTACAGTAGGCCTGTAGGCAACATAACGGTGAAACAGGCAATGCCAAATGTATATCACAAATTATGAAGAAAAAAAAAAGACCATGCAAAAATTTGCGTTCGATTTGTCATTGTTGCAAAAGCGCATTAGTTACCCAAGGCTAACCAACACGCACTACGGAACACAACCTCGTGCAGACAATGAATTGGCAAATAAAGAGCAGTATCATTATTGAATAGGGAGGAAATTCTTACCGCTATGCGAGTCTGTGAAGATGCTTTAATATAGATACGGTGTTCCCGTGAAATTAGTTGTCGGTTCTGGCTTTACAGACAGTCCAAAATTGAATTTGTCGGTGTTGATATGGTTGGCTCCAATTCTCAAGAGAACTTGAAGAGTATCTCATCACATCAGGGAAAGCATGTGCATTCTTTGTCCATGTTCCTCGGATAACTAGTATTATCTCGTGATACAAGTACGTCGATTAAAGCGAAGTTCTCTGCTGCGTAAAATGCATGCCAAAATCCCAATGAGCGCATTCCAGAACAGTCTTGTCATTTTGGTAGCCTATTATTGTCGGGTCTAAAGGCTTCTTTGCATATGGAACAGTAGCATCATCTTCTCAGAAAAATTGACAGCAATCGTTATTTTGTTCATGTCTGTCGCTGCATTGGCTTGCCGCAACTCTAAATTTCGAACAAAGCCATGAATCGCTCACATCTTATTGTTCCTTCTTGGGTTGGTTCATCGTCGGAAAACCAGAGAGTTGATGTCTTGTGCAAGTGATTTCAACTGGTCTAATCCACCTCAATCCGACAGTGACTTCTCCTCACGTATTTATTATGGCAGACGAACGTTTGTTTACCATTCGGCATGGCATAGTCGCTGACTAGACTTCGAGGTGACACGTTTTGGTTGAAGATACGATGACACCGGAGAGTGACAGCTCGATTTTCCGTCAGAAGCGCAGTGATGTCGATGTGATGCGAAAGAACGGTGGGATGTTGCGCATCTTTGACAGTGCGCGTGCCCGTCAGTTTACACATCTTGGATTGTACACATTTTGGAACTCATCATACAGAACATCGCCGCACATTGCGGAGCCAATTCCTTTGCATTAACAGATAACTATTTAAACATATGAGCTATATCTGGGGGAGGGAACATTTCAATTAAACAAATTAAATCGTGTAAAACTTAATGACCTTACCTTGAACTGTCTGCAGAATTAGATGTGCATAAAAACAAGGTGAACAATATTGTCATAACCTGTAGGCTATTTCTTCTCCAAATGAACTGTTAGATTTTATGTTAGAGCAACCCAATCCCCATCTAATTCCCTATGAACTCACAAACCCATAGAATGTTAACATTGCCTCAATGGCCAATTAAAAATCGAATTGACTGTACTTACCCTAAAAATGCCTGATGTAAGATTTACGTTTCTTATGAAAGGAGCTGTTGCGCTGACACGTTTTCTACTTCTTCCGTCACTGAGAAGCGCGCGAAGAGACACGGAAAGTTCCAACCGTAGAACAATGCAGGTCCTTTTTGACATAACCTTGGGGCAATGAAACGGAGTGTGACAACGGAACCGGGTTCCCGCTGTGACCAGTGGCAGTCCCTCATCCTCTCTCCATAGTGATAGCGCCTGTCAAATCAGGACAGGCTTGACAGGATTGGTTGGGTTTGGGCTCTGCCTGTGAGGGCGCCCAGAGAAGAGGCTGATGCCAGGTTTACACTCGTTAGTTCTGTTCAGTTGCTGCTGCTCAACACCAAGAGCCCGAGGAGAGAGGAAAGTTGGGATCCCAATACGACTTTCATGACTTCACTCTGTTGGATGACCCATAATGCAGAGTGTAACTGACAGTCTCCACCGCCAGGCCCAAGACAACAGTCTACCAAGGAGAAGATTAAGTTCCAAAGAGTCCCTTCCATATCATGATCCCATGGAGTCAAATCTTCCATTCTTGATTCACTGGAAAGAACGTTAACATTCTCACTCCTGCTACATACTGGAAAGGAACATAGCCACTCCATCCATGCCATTCCATTCCCTAACTAACTGCTCAGTACTGAGAGAGGTGGGGTCTGGTGTTGACCTGCCTTTGTGAAGCCTCAAGCCAGGGAACACATGGCTAATTTGGCTAATTGAAACAAGGCTGGTTAAGTTTGAGGCCTAATTCTTCAGTGTGGTTCCAATATACTCCACCCTGTCTCGCTTTTTCGGGCAGACGTGTCTGTGCAGCCATCCCCAGCCCGACTCTCCCTGCCTAGCTGGCTGTGTTCTGCAGTGTGGCCTGACCTCTACAGATCCTGTGATCTCTCATCATCATCGGAGGATGATGATTCAGTGTTTTGGGTCCTTCAGGTGCCCTAGGGGTGAGGGAGTCACACAGTCATGTGTTTTTTTTTCTTCTTTCCCTTTGTTTGTTCAGTCTTCCCGACCTTGCCGGACCACCACTTGCCACGGACCGGCCGGCCAGGCAGCAATGGCGCCCCCGTGTGTCTTTAGGACATGTGCGACTATTCAGGAAGGGAAGGATGGAGGGGAGGTCAGGGCAGCCACAAACCCTCCACCCCGTTAAAGGATTAGGTAATAACCTCTACGTATACATACAGCTCTGTCATCAAGCCACCTCCTGTCTACCACTCTCTAGTCATCTGCTGATAAAGGGAGAAATGGATTTAGCATTTAGCCACCATTCACTGCTCAGTCTACGTGTACTGTGGTTGGTCGCACTAAAACTAATGTCAATAATATGATATATTATTACATTTCTTATCACAATAGACATATGTTTTCTGCTGGGGGGGTGGATGTGAGAGGAATGTATGTGACTGCTGGTGATGTAGAGGAGAGGGAGAGGTGAGACAAAGAGAGGGAGGCAGATGACAGAACCAGAGGTGGAAAAGACAGACCGAGGAGATGAAAGAGGAGAGGAAAAGCGGAGGGATCGAGCAGATGAAAAGGAGGATGAAAAGAGACAGATGAGAGTGGATGAGAGGAGAGAGGGAAGGCCTTGCTGGGGAGGGTGCCCTTAGCCAGGCCATAGCAGAGAGCAGTCTCTAGTGTCTCTCGTCTATACTTAGCAAGAGAGACCACAGATTGCAGCGAGCGCTCAGGGGACGTGCATTCAGACTGGCAGGAACCACTGCCATCCGTCCCGCTGCCCAGGGCCACGTACAATCACAACTCACTCCAGCCAGCATGGGGTAGGGAGAGAGATAGAACCACTGCAGAGGGTTAAAAGACACATTCACACACTGTACAGTACCATTCACACACTGTACAGTACATACCAGCAGTGTGGAAGAGGGATTTGATCATATACAATGTCACAACAGACGCCATCAAAGGAGGGGAGGGGACTTGGTTATATAGCAACAAACTGACTCTTGTAAATGCCGTGTTTGACACTGACAACACTGACGACATTGGATGGTCTACATGTGCAAGATCCTAAAAGTAAAGTCATAAAACATTTATAAACGCATTTAAAAGCCCAGTGCAGTCAAAAACATGATTTCCTCGTGTTTTATATCAATTTCCACACTATGAGTTTGGAATAATACTGTGAAATTGTGAAAATGATGATAATGCTCTTTTAGTGCAAGAGCTGTTTGAAAAGAACGGCTGAAATTTCAGCCTGTTTGGTGGGATGGAATTCTGACCTGCCTGGTGACATTAGTAAATTAGGTAATAGGCTAATAAGTAAAGAGGAGTCCAAACCTCTCTGCCAATAACAGCTATTTAAAAATGTTCCCCCCCAAGACAGTCCTAGCCAAATTCTTGCTTGAGAAATTGCTCTTTGGTAAGAAGCTATTTGCTTTTTTTTTACCATTTTAATTTAACACAATCACTTGTTACCCAGAAATGATTTGATGTCCTAGATAAAAATGGCTGCATTGCACTTTTAATAACCTGCTGGAACATTCAACAGTGTGTGAGACCCGGATACATTTTTTGTTTTACATGACTATACACAGAAGATATCGCAATACCCATATCTCAATGTACCGGTGTCTCCGCCAATGAAAACCACACCCACAGAGTTCTCACGATTGACATTCAGTCAAAATGTCAAAGCTACCCGAGACCTTTTTTTAACCCTCCAGGTCCAGTCCTGTCCCCACCCTGCGTCTCCCTGTCCATTCTAGTCACCGTGATGGGCGTACAGCTGAGATGTCAGAGCTCTCTAGGTGTGACCTCCAGAGTTAACCATACACCAAGTCATCAAAACAAGGGAATAACCCATTATTAGTCAAGTGTACTGAAACAAGCCCTGCTTCCTAACACTCACATAGTGGTTATATTTACGCTATTATGCAAATATGTCACAAGTCTTTGCCAAATTGTGTATCTCAGAGCCAATTCCTTGTGCACTCAAGACTTTAGTTGGGCCACAGTGGAAAAAGCATTGGGAATCATTGACTTCATACTTACTCTAACATTTATCATCAGGGCACCAAGAGGCGCAGTCAGCAATAAAACCATCAGTCTGTCCATTTGTTTTACCTTCTTTCTCCCATCGTGCTACCTTTCTCAATCTGTGCTCGATTCCTTCTCAAAACCCACTGGAGAAGGAGGTCCTACGGGGAGGGACCTTGGACCTTCACCTCCAATTACAGTTGAGGAGATAGAATGTGATGAATCACAGAAAGTCTAAGATGGAGGCTTTGTGCTCCAGCACAGGGCAGCACACTTGTGGTGCGTGTGACCCTGGTCCCGACATCCATCTTCCGTGCCTGCCTATCCCAATCCAGAGGCCTGTCCATCAGTCACGGCCCACACAGCACCCCAAACAGACATGCCAATCATTCACACGGACGCCTGTGCTCCAACATGGCACTCCGCACTGTACACGCCCACTTCTGCCCGACACCACCGCCCATATACATACAGTGCAACACACCAAGGTCATGAGGTACTTACAGTAACTACAGAAAAGGACCCTGAATGTGAACCAAACTAAACGCCTGGAAGGAAGTGAAGAACCTAAAGTTACCTCAGTTGGTTATGGATCCAAATAAAACTCATTTCACAGGCATATATATTTTTTTTATTACTCAAAACAGGCTTAAGACATCCAATTTCATAATAAAAATAACCCATCAAACACACAAGCCTGCTTTCAAGTCATCTTACATCTACAAAATATTTGGGAATTTTCACATGTAAAAAAATAAACTAGACATTGATGAGAGGGGAAACACCTCAGCAGTATTATTCACTGCGCTGATGACGAGAGGCGTCAGAGATGTTGCTATCCCACATCACGCCAACCCCTACAACCTTAGATGCAGTTATATCATAATAAAAGTCCCTCCTACAAGGAGAGCACGGGTGGGCAAAGTCTTAACAGGAGGTTGCAGGGTCTGTCGGGTGCCATATCAGTGCTTCATTGATTAACTTAAGTCATTGATGAGGGTAAGTGACCTCACCTGGTTAACAAAGTCCACATAAATCGCCAATATGAAGGCAGGAAACAAAACTGGCTGACCCTGCATCCCTCTGTGACAATGTCCACCCACCTCAGTGGGGTTTTGAGTCCCATACGGTGTGGTGTGGGGATGTTGGTTGTGGTGCTGGTGGAGGAGGGTAGCACCCCCGGTCGTTCTCTCCCCGTCTCCTGACGCCTCACATGGGGTAGTTGAGCACCACGTCCTGCTTGGCCAGCTCCAACAACATAGGGTCGTCGAAGAACTTGCTGATGCTCACATCCTCACTCAGACCCTGCATGGAAACCAGGGAGTCAGTCAGTCACATGGTCGTGATGTGCAGGGTCAATAGGCAACAGTACATACTTAAGGCACACCTTCCCTCAGCCATGGTGAAGGGGGTGGGCCGTATACGTACCTTGCGCCGGCGGGTCTTGATCATGAACTCTCTGGCCAGGTGAGGGGCAGGCTGGGGCTCCAGCGGCCTGATCACGATACTCTTGTCCAGGGGGTCACCAGGGACAATCTGGGGGGAGAGGAGAGAGAAGAAACGGGGGTCAGGAGAGGGTTGAAAAGAAAAGGGGTGCAAAGGACAATTTCAGTTTGAGAAATTCCACATCTAGTCTACGGCGTCACATTATGGAACAAACGGACAACTAGACATACAGAAGCTGAAATCTGAGCAGAGGCCTCGTATAATAGTCACCACCACGGTCCTTAAAACGTTTCGCCACTCAAATACGTAATTCATTCTTTACTAGTCAGCCGGCGTTCCCGATGTCACTGAGTCAGGGGGATTTACCGTCACCTACAGCCAGCCAAAACTAACACGTCACTCTGTCACGTCACTCTGTCACGTCACTCTTCATCGCTGCGACGTTAGCACATCTAGTTCTGAGTAGAATGGCGTTTTAAAATGATGACTTAAACCTGTCATCTTCACCGACACCTCAATCCTGTTTTCATGTGTAAATGTTACATGGCTGTTGGAGGGAGAACAAGGGAGTCTCTTGGCCCCAAATCAGACAAGAGGTTGTTTCGCCAACTCTGCAATCTCTCACTCCCTCCTCCGTGTGGGGCTGCGTTCCAATCCCAAATGGCACCCTATTCCCTATTTAGCCCGATGGGCCCAGGTCAATATTAGCGCACTAGCCTAAATAGGGAGTAGGGTGCCATTTGGGACAAATCCCGAGGACTGTGCTGTAACAAAACCCCAGGCCTGCGGGGGGAAAGATTGAACGGGAGGAAAATCAATGGAGCGTCTGCAGCCCAACGAACAGATGGAGCAGGGCCGCTAAACGCCGTCACACCACCCTGTTTCTCCACACACTGGGAGGGGGTGATGATCACGCTACGGAGGAGGAATAGCCTGCGTTTCACTTTACAGAAGAGGGAAGACTAGAGGAGAGAAGCAGGCTGGGGCAAATGAGGGCGACGAGAGCAAATTCACTTTGCCTGACACAGCCAAAGAGGAGGAGAGGGAGAGAGACAGAGACAACTGTAGTGTACACAACAGCTGCTGACTCAACACCCTTCTAGTCAGCATCCAAACTAATTCACTCAGTGGCTGGCATCATTGTGTCCGAGCGTGTGCATGTGCATGTTAACACAGCTAGTGGGCATAAATAAAGAGGGCACACGTGTGTCCGTCCGTGTGATCCTACCTGCCAGTGGTGGAAGACGGACAGGGAGAAGGCCTGTCCCTGTGTGTGTGTTCTCAGGTCAGTCTCGAAGCCAAACGAGTCGATGGCTGGGATGAAGGCCTTGATGGTGTAGAGGGGAGACCCGGGGATGGGGGCGTCCTGGGTCACATGACCTCTGGGGCACAACACAAAAAACACAGCAGATAGAATTGTAACAAAGAAAATAACACAAAAAAAACACATCTGAGCAATCTGCACAATATTTCCACGTTCAGATTTCCAGGTGAAGGTTTAAAAATGTCAGTCAAGAAGTTATGGGTGGGGTAATTGGGATGGTACAGAGGAGACATTGTTATTTAGTGGTTTGCGGGCCTCACCTCCGTCTGGCCAGTACTGTGTACACAGCAGACACGCAGTCAGCTGGGGCCTGGACCTCGACAAAGTAATAGGGCTCCATCAACCTGGGGGTGGCCTGGGAGGGACAGGAGAGGGACAGTAATTGGGACCGCCATTAGGAGAACCAGAGGAGGGCAGGAGGGAGAGCCAAAGAAGATAGAGGACAGGGGAGGAAAGAACAGCGGAGAAAGTCGAAGAGAAGTTGAGAGGCGGGCAATGATGGAGGGATGCAAGGAACCAACAAAAAAGGAGAAAAACCCTTGAGAGGGAAGCTATCACACGTCAATACAAAAAAAAAGAGAAAGTCAGACGAAATCAGCACTTCAATCACGGTAATGAAACTCAGGAGAAAAACTCAGGAGAAAAAGGATAGGAAACAAGAGGGAGCGAGAGTTAATGAAAGGTGGAAGAAAGGAGAAGGTGAGGGAGGTAGAGAGAGAGGGGGATGATCTCACCATGAGGAAGGCAGAGTACACCACTCTCCTGGCTGTGGGGATGACCTGTCCTCCTCCTCTGTGTAGAGGCTCCTGCGCTATGACAGCATCCAGGATCTTAAACTTCACGTTTCTGATAGCTAGGGAGGGGATATAGAAACTCAGCAACAAAAAAAAACAAACGTCCTCTCACTGTCAATTGCGTTTATTTTCAGCAAACTTAACATGTGGAAATATTTGTATGAACTAGAGGTCGACCAATTATGATTTTTCAACGCCGATACCGATTATTGGAGGACCCAAAAAAGCCGATACCGATTAAAAATCGGCCGATTTATTTATATATTTGTAATAATGACAATTACAACAATACTGAATGAACACCTATTTTAACTTAATATAATACATCAATAAAATCAATTTAGTCTCAAATAAATAATGAAACAAGTTCAATTTGGTTTAAATAATGCAAAAACAAAGTGTTGGAGAAGAAAGTAAAAGTGCAATATGTACCATGTAAAAAAGGTAACATTTAAGTTCCTTGCTCAGAACATGAGAACATATGAAAGCTGGTGGTTCCTTTTAACATGAGTCTTCAATATTCCCAGGTAAGAAGTTTTAGGTTGTAGTTATTAAAGGACTATTTCTCTCTATACGATTTGTATTTCATATACCTTTGACTATTGGATGTTGTAATAGGTACTTTAGTATTGCCAGCCTAATCTCGGGAGTTGATAGGCTTGAAGCCATAAACAGCGCAATGCTTGAAGCACAGCGAAGAGCTACTGGCAAATGCAGGAAAGTGCTATTTGAATGAATGCTTACGAGCCTGCTGCTGCCTACCATCGCTCAGTCAGACTGCTCTATCAAATCATAGACTTAATTATAATATAATAACACACAGAAATACAAGCCATAGGTCATTAATATGGTCAAATCCGGAAACGATCATTTAGAAAACAAAATACGGTCAGTGAAAATCAGTGAAATACGGAATCATTCCGTATTTTATCTAACAGGTGGCATCCATAAGTCTAAATATTGCTCTTACATTGCACAACCTTCAATGTTATGTCATATTTATGTACAATTCTCGCAAATTAATTACGGTCTTTATTAGGAAGAAATGGTCTTCACACAGTTCGCAACGAGCCAGGCGGCCCAAACTGCTGCATATACCCGGACTCTGCTTGTACAGAACGCAAGAGAAGTGACACAATTTCCATAGTTAAAAGAAATTCATGTTAGCAGGCAATATTAACTAAATATGCAGGTTTAAAAGTATATACTTGTGTATTGATTTTAAGAAAGAGATTGATGTTTATGGTTAGGTACACATTGGTGCAACGACAGTGCTTTTTTTATATCACCCGTTTGGCGAAGTAGGCTGTAATTCAATGATAAATTAACAGGCACCGCATCGATTGTATGCAACGCAGGACAAGCTACATAAACTAGTAATATCATCAACCATGTGTAGTTAACTAGTGATTATGTTAAGATTGATAGTTTTTTTTATAAGATGAAGTTTAATGCTAGCTAGCACCTTACCATGGCTCTTTGCTGCACTCGCATAACAGGTAGTCAGCCTGCCACGAAGTCTCCTCGTGGAGTGCAATCGGCCATAATCGGTGTAAAAAAAATGGCCGATTAACGATTATTATGAAAACCTGGAATTGGCCCTAATTAATCGGCCATTCCGATTAATCGGTCGAACTCTAGTATGAACATAAGACATAAACTGAACAAGTTCTCAAAGTAACAGTATCTGATGTGGCCACCAGCTGCATTAAGTACTGCAGTGCATCTCCTCCTCATGGACTGCACCAGATTTGCCAGTTCTTGTTGTGAGATGTTACCCCACTCTTCCACCAAAGCACCTGCAAGTTCCCAGACATTTCTAGGGGGAATGGACTTAGCCCTCACCCTCCGATCCAACAGGTCCCAGACGTGTTCAATCCGGGCTCTTCGCTGGCCATGGCAGAACACTGACATTCCTGTCTTGCAGGTAATCAGCCATACTGCTCGTTCTGTGCGTGGTGGCATTGTCATGCTGGAGGGTCATGTCAGGATGAGCCTGCAGGAAGGGTACCACATGAGGGAGGAGGATGTCTTCCCTGTAACTCACAGCATTGAGATTGCCTGCAATGACAACAAGCTCAGTCCGATAATGCTGTGACACATCAAACCCAGACCATGACGGACCCTCCACCTCCAAATTGATCCCGCTCCAGAGTACAGATATCAGTGTAACGCTCATTCCTTTGACGATAAACGCGAATCCGACCATCACCCCTAGTGAGACAAAACCGTGACTCGTCAGTGAAGAGCACTTTTTGCCAGTCCTGACTGGTCTAGCGACGGTGGGTTTGTGTCCATAGGCGACATTGTTGCCGGTGATGTCTGGTGAGGACCTGCCTTACAACAGGCCTACAAGCCCTCAGTCCAGCCTCCCTCAGCCTATTGCGGACAGTCTGAGCACTGATGGAGGGATTGTCCGTTCCTGGTGTAACTCGGGCAGTTGTTGTTGCCATCCTGTACCTGTCCCGCAGGTGTGATGTTCGGATGTACCGATCCTGTGCAGTTGTTGTTACACGTGGTCTGCCACTGCGAGGACGATCAGCTGTCTGTCCTGTCTCCCTGTAGCTCTGTCTTGGGCGTCTCACAGTACAGACATCGCAATTTATTGCCCTCATGCCTCCTTGCAGCATGCCTGAGCAGGGACCCTGGGCGTCTTTCTTTTGGTGTTTTTCCAGAGTCAGTAGAAAGGCCTCTTTAGTGTCCTAAGTTTTCATAACTGTGACCTTAATTGCCTACTGTCTGTAAGCGGTTAATGTCTTAACGACCGTTCCATAGGTGCATGTTCATTAATTGTTTACGGTTCATTGAACAAGCATGGGAAACAGTGTTTAAACCCTTTACAAATGAAGATCTGTGAAGTTATTTGGATTTTTTTTAAAGACAGGGTCCTGAAAAAAAGGGATGTTTTTTTTGTTGCTGAGTTTAGCTGTTAGGTGATTGTGAGTGAGTGAAAAGAGTGGTAAGACACTTACGTTCGTCACACAGAGGCCCCTCCCTGGTGCCCCATTGGAAGCCCTGGACGATGCTGTCCTTAACCGAGCCCAGCAGTGCCTTGTCCACCTGCACACAACAACACACCGTCAACTATCTGGAGACATATCCCTCACGCAAAGCTACACACGTATGAATACAAGTGGACACAAAATTGCCTTCAATACACCCTACAGTGTGATTCAGTGTCATAATCAAAGATCACTATGGAGAGATTGATTTATCATCAACGAGAACATATTTCCTTGACTCCAGGTGGCATAACACTAAAAAAATACAGAGGTGGTTGCGCCCGATGACCGGGCACTGCTGTCCGTGCCACTCAATGGGTCAATGTCACCACGGTCACACTGGTGTCAGAGGGCCAAACACACTGACACATCCATCGATGCATTTTCACACGTCTGCTAGAGAGCAGTCATTCTGAATCACTTTAACACGCACTCCGTCTGTTTACAGTTTGGCCTAGAGACAGGCAGGCTGACCCCAGAGCCCTAGCCTGCCCAACCCACCTCAGCCCAGGATGACACCAAGACCACCAGCCCTCCATACCACTCCTAGCCCAGTCTTACCCATCCCAACCCCAGAGCCCTGGTCTCACCTCAGAAGGCAGGGTGTCATCTACCAGGATGTTAGGCCCGGTGGTGTCGGGCCCAAAGGCCCAGATAGACCTGGCAGCCAGTAGATCCCAGTCATACTTGGTCTGGAAAAACTCTCCCAGCTTCTTCCTGGAACCAGAGATTAAACAGGAGTGGCGTCCATGGGGATGGGGGGGGGTGACAGGAAGAGGAACAGAGTTTGTTTAATCAAGTCAAGTTAAAGTGTGTCACTGCCTTGGCACCGTGGCTCATGTTGGCAATGCCAGGCCCAGATGGGTTCACAGATGAGCAGCATACAGCTGGCCGGACACTGCCCACTTCCAAAACACACACACACATACACTGGGCTACAGCTGCGGATAGGAGGATATGCCTCAAGGTATGGTCAAGACAGGTGTTCTGTATTGGCAGGTGTCTGTCTGGGTTGAGACACTGACATGTGGACAGGTAGGAGGATACAGCAGGTGAACTCTTCGTATGAATAGGCAGTGTGCAGTTGTGTGTGTGTGTGTGTGTGTCCCGTACCTGTTCCACGTGATCTGCACCACCTCGTTCTCTATGTCCTCAGCCAGGCCCTTTTCCAGCGGCTCGGCAATCATGGTGATCTTATTCCTGTCAATCAAAACACACAGCCGTCAATCACACAGGCAAACAGTCACAGCACTCAGGTCACCCATCCAGCTGGTCTAGACACGTCACACTAACCTCAACATGAAACAGAATACGTCCCCATAGGACACCCTATTCCCTATATAGTGCACTACTTCCAACCAGAGTCAAAAGTAGTGCACCACAGAAGGAAATAGGGTGCCATTTGGGATGCACACAAGTCTACACTAGTGTACTGTAGGCTAGGTCACTGGTGACCCAATGGGAGATGATGGTGGATGCTTACTTCTTGTTCGGCGTCTCGGCAAAGCACTTGAGAGACGACGTCTCCACTACCGTCTCACAGAAGGTCACCACGGGGTCAGCCACCTGGGAGAAAGAGGAGAGAGGGAGACATTGAGTACTGGAAAACCAATCAAGGAATAACACTAGACATGAAGGGTATTTTGTTTAAGACGTTACAATCCCGATACAGGAAGATTAGTTTGTTGTTCCAATTGGGTGAAGAGACATGTGAGAGAGCGAGAACTGACCTTGATGTCGATCTCAGAGTACATCTTCCGCAGGTCGTGCATGACACAGTCCAGGTAGAGTTCCCCAGTACCCAGGATAACATGCTCCCCTGACTCCTCCACCTTGGTGGTGAGAGAGGGGTAGCTCTTATTGACCTTCCGCAGTCCGTCCAACATCTTGGGCAGCTCTGACGGGTTGACTGGCTCCACAGCGATCTTGATGACAGACGCCGTGTTGAACTTGAGCGGCCGGAAGATCTGGGCTTCCTCGTTCCCTCTGGGCTCGGTGATGGTGGCCGTCTTGACGATGGGCTGGTCACAGCCCTCAATGAGAACCCAGTTGCCAGCAGGGACACGGTTCACCTCTATCTGGTACCTGTGGTTTAGAACGTGAAGGGGTTTGAGCTACAACTGCTGGGGTAAATGACAAACAACATCTCATACTGAACACAGAGATGACATATAATGACATCTCAGGGGGAGTTGGGATAGGCAAAAAAAACCATCTCTAATTCACATGTGTATAATGTAAGTCGCTCTGGATAAGAGCGTCTGCTAAATGACAAAAATGTAAATGTATAATACACACTTGTACATGTGAAATAGGACAATTATCAGCACCCACCAAATTATTATAATAATATTGAGGACCAGAGACTAGGGAAGAAACATAAAGAGGGGTTAGACTAATGAACACATAAGACAACTTGCTATAATGAACACTCATGCTTGGCCCCAAATGGCCCCCTATTCCCTATATAGCACGTTACACGGAACCTAAACTGGCTGTGCACGTGCGCCATCGTGCATAAATTTATTTTGTCCCCCCACACCAAACGTGATCACGACACGCGGGTTAAAATATCAAAACAAACTCTGAACAAATTACATTAATTTGGGGACAGGTCGGAAAGCATTAAACATGTATGGCAATTTAGTTAGCTAGCTTGCACATGCTAGCTAATTTGTCCTATTTAGCTAGCTTGCTGTTGCTAGCTAATTTGTCCTGGGATATAAACATTGAGTTGTTATTTTACCTGAAATGCACAAGGTCCTCTACTCCGACAATTAATCCACACATAAAACAGTCAACTGAATTGTTTTTAGACATCTCTCCTCCTTCCAGGCTTTTTCATCTTTGAACTTATATGGTGATCAGCATCTAAATTTTCATAGTATTACCACGACAACCGGCAAAACTGTTCATCTTTCAATCACCCAAGTGGGTATAACCAATGAGGAGATGGCACATGGGTACCTGCTTCTATAAACCAATGAGGAGATGGGAGAGGCAGGACTTGCATCGCGATCTGCGTCAGAAATAGGAATGACTTCTATTTTAGCTCTTGGCAACGCAGACGCTCGTTGACGCGCGCGAGCAGTGTGGGTGCAATAATTGAATAACATGGATTTCTAAATTTATTTTGCAACGCTCATGCACGCGACGTGTCGGGTCTGTTCAGCTCGTTACTTTTGACCAGGGCCCATTAAGCTGTGGTCCAAATTAGTACACCATGTATGGAATAGAGTGCCATTTGGAACGCAGGCCAAGTGGTGTGTCCGCGAGGCGGCACATTAACAATGACTCTCATTACCTGGCGACGTTGATCCATAGACGTCCCACCGCGCAGACCTGCGAGTCCTCCTCGTCCTCCAGGGTGTAGTTCTCTCCCAGCACCTTGACTGGCTGGCCCGCCTGGATGGTACCGCTCAGCACCCGGCCGAACGCATGGAACTGCACCCCGTCCTCAGTACTGTACATCTTAGTGGTGTGGCACATCAGCGGACCCTGGATGGGAGGAGAGAAGAGGGGAAAGAGAACAAGCAACAAGAAGGGATAAAGGGAGAGGAAAGAGGGTAAAAGGAAATAGATAAGCTTAGTTAACCTTGTCTAGCAGAGCAACTATTTGTTACATCTCAAGCCTCTCCCTTCATTATTGGCTAGAGGATCTCTGAAGGGCATTTGGAATGTTTGTGATCGATTTATTTCTTCACTCCCAGTCAATTACAATGGCCCGCTTGCTTGCTTAATTGCAATGAGGCTATTGATTAACACTGAAAACAGATTCCACCTATTAGAAAACAACTACCGTGTGTGTCACTCACTCACTCACTCACTCACTCACTCACTCACTCACTCACTCACTCACTCCCACAGCCCCTGTGTTTCTCCCCACTCCGTCACACTCACATCAGGGTCGCATTCTGCCATGGCCTCCCCCAGGTCTGAATCCAGTCCTCCAGTGTAGCTGTGCTCTATCTTGTTCTTGGCGCCCCCCTGTGGTGAGGGGATGTGCTGCACGCACATGTCCACAAAGCCTGCAGGAGGGAAGGTCATGCTCGGCTTCACATGAACGAACGTGTTTGTCACATTCACCAGAAACATAACATTGTGTGCAATTATACCACTGATTATCCAAGGCTGTAGGCAGATACACTGGCTAGCACGGTAACCACGTACAGTGAGTCGATAATGAGAACGCGTACAACAGAATTAAGCCTCTCTAAAAGGCAGAAGATAAACATGGCTCAACTGTAAATGACCTCTGTGAATAAGATTAAACATGAGATACAGTTACTGAGTGGTATATGAGGAGGCAGTGGAGGTCAGAGAGGAAACGGGGGCGGCGGATGGCGTGCGTACCGGTGAACTCTCCAAAGAAGCGCTTACAGACCAGCCTGAGTAGAGGCCTGATGTTGAGCTTCAGCTCCTCTTTGACCAGGTGGATGCCCAGCTCATCTAGCACCCGAGGCAGAGATGTGTCACAGTCACCAACCACCTGGGAGCGAGAGAGAGGGAGAGAGGGAGAGAGAGAGAGAGAGCGCAAGAGAGGGAGAGGCAGAAGAGGGAGAGAGAGAAGAGAGAGAAGAGGGAGAGGAGGGAGAGAGAGAGGAGGGAGAGAGAGAGAGAGGGAGGGGGAGAGAGAGGGAGGGGGAGAGAGAGGGAGGGGGAGAGAGAGGGAGGGGGAGAGGGAGGGGGAGAGAGAGGGAGGGGGAGAGAGAGGGAGGGAGAGAGAGGGGGAGAGAGAGGGGGAGAGAGAGGGGGAGAGAGGGAGGGGGAGAGAGGGAGGGGGAGAGAGGGAGGGGGAGAGAGGGAGGGGGAGAGAGGGAGAGAGAGGGGAGAGAGGGAGAGAGAGGGGAGAGAGGGGGAGAGAGAGAAGGGGGTAGTGTAATTTCTAGATGTGCTAGCGCTACTTAAAAGGCTTCTATGGAATGGGGTGGTCATCTGGGTAAAGTCATTCAGTTCAAACAAGAAAATGTGACGGCATCTCCCATGAAAGGCCGCAACAACACTTTTCAATTCACGGTGCTCCGATTGATCTCATAAAATTGTGTTTCGCTCGGTCTTTCTCAAAGCTTCCTTTCTGTGACAAAGACCGATCAGGGTCGCAATGCCTCAGCTTTTAAGTAAGAGCACCGTGAACTGAAAAAAACGGTTGGTCTTTTAGGGGAGATGCAATCACCTTTTCTTTTCTGGACTCTCAGGAATAGTGTGTTTTTCAGGGAACAGACACGTCTACCCTAAAGTGCTCATCTGTGCTTCGTAGCGTATAAGATTGGTTTTCTATCTAGGAGATGACTGTGTTAGAGGGGTCTTACCTGGGATAGGATCTTGTACAGAGGCTCCAGCACAAACTCCACAAAGCTACGCTGGGAGTTACTGGTGGGGGCTTTCTTAGTGAACTTGCGCCTGAGAAGAGAAGGCAAAACAGGGTTCTCGCCGTGCATTACAGATAAAAAGCCTAAATGACCCTAAATGAAAAGCACTTACGTTTTGGGGTTGAAGTAAATGTCGCCCCACAGCCTCTTGGCAAACTCTGTGTAGTTGATGTCACCTGCGACACCAGAGAGAAGGGTTAACAGCGGCATTTTGAACAGTTGTTTTTAGGGTTAAAACGAGAACCTACCAGGTCTGGTCATGTCAGAAATGTGTTTACAGTTACAGATATCAAGAGGTGTGGGAGAAAGTGACCAGTGTGTGTCTCACCGTAGGTGTCAGAGTAGATCTTGGCGAAGGAGCCCAGTGTGAAGCAAACGCAGTACTGAGAGCTGGCAAAACACACGTTCCCCAGGAGAGGAGACACCACCAGATTCTCGTCTGTGGAGTAGGTGCTGACGGAAAGGGGAGAGTGGAGCCACAGTCAATGACACACACTGGAACACTATACCACAACAGGCTAATCTCAATGCTAGTAGTTTTCACATTCATGGTTTCACTCTGCACTGGAATCTTCTTTACAAATGCTCTGTGCTCTGCTTGCTACTCGTCGCAATCTCATCTGAAATCGGTCGATATTTCCTTTCCTCCACACCCCTCAGTGTCAGCCCCGTAGCCATGGTTACCAGGCCCTCCCCACGTCAGTACCTGAGCATGGCGTTGACCTCGTCCACTATGTGGCGTAGTTTGTAGTAGGCGTCTGTAGGGGGCAGCTTGAGCTCCACGATGAGGCGGTCCACCTTGTTGATGCAGATGGTGATGGCCAGACGCTCCTGGACTGCGTGCTTGATCAGACGCTCGGTGTTCAACATCACCTAAAGACACACAGGGGAGCAGAGGCCTGGGTTAGGAATGGTACATTTGACTTTTTGGGGCCAGGCCTCAGAGGTGGAAACACAAAAAGCCTGCGTCTTTAGGCCAAACAGAAGCAAAGTCTGATACTAGAAGTGCGACACAAGATGGAGATGCGCTGAATGGGGATTTGAACTAAAAAGAAAAAAAAACAAGAGGACTCACTCCTTCTGCCGCGTCGATGAAAAGCACGATGCCGTCGGAGAGTCGGATGCCTGACGTCACCTCATCCGAAAAGTTGACGTGGCCTGCAGGGGTGACAAAGGGTATGAGGTCCCGCTCTGCCTTTCTAAAGCAGCTGACCTAACGTCACACGCCGCGAGGCGGGAGATTATATCAATCAACCGCCCTTGATTACTCTTTTAATCTCCCCTACGTTTCCTAGGAACACAAGCACTTCGCCACACCCGCAATAACATCTGCTGAAAATGTGTACGTGACCAATGACATTGGATTTGATTTTGATTTGCATACCTGGTGTGTCCATGATGTTGAAGAGGAAGGATTTGCCTCTGGAGTCTGGAAGAACCATTGTGACGGGGGTGCTCTTGATACCAACCCCTCGCTGTGGAGGCACAACATAGGAGTCTGTACAATGTACTTATTACGGGAGAGGCACAATTCTGCAAGAACTTGTCATAGCTCTGAATACAATAACAACTTACCTCCTGCTCAGTGAAGAGGATATCTGTGTAACGGAGCTGAAATACCACGGGAAAATGCAGTGAGTTAATGGCTCACTTACAGTATACACAGAGTATTTCAGATTACAACTGGTTAGAGGATTTCTCCAAATTAGGATGAAAGGAGAGCAACAACTTTGGGGCAGTTTAGTCTAGCTGGAGAGTAAACTCACATCCATGTCGTCTCTCTTCCTGATCTCTGGGTGTGTCTGTTCAATCAGGCAGTCCACGAAACACGTCTGCAGACAAGAAACAAATCCGTTAAAATCACAATAACAACCTAGCTAATGACATCCACGATCCAGCCAGGTCTGGCTCTAAAGCGGGTCAATTGCTAAGTGTTTGACCTTGCCGTGATGCAGGTGGCCACACAGGGTGACATTACGGATCAGCTCGGGACTGTCCATTAGGTCAGCCAGGAACCTGCGCAGAGGAGGAGAGGTGGGGTAAAACATCGACCTTTTGTGAGTAGAGACAGACAGACGCAGGTCTAGTTTACAACAGTCAAACTGGTGACCGGTTAATTACGTACTCCATGTCATAAACAGTGGAAGGCAGCTCCTGTTCCATCAGAGTGAACTGCTTGTTCCTTACAGGCTTGATGATGGGTTCTGATGGGGATGGAGAGAAAATGTGAATCAGTTTATCACTATCGTATCTGAATTAATGCATCCACGTGTTTAAGTGTGTATTAGTGAAACTGTATCTGTGTGTGTGTGTGTGTGTGTGTGTGTGTGTGGTGTCTGACCTGTGAGGGGCTGTGCGTCCTCTTCCTGGACTAAAGTTTCCACCTCCGGCCCGTACACTTCCTCTGCTGTAGGATAGTATTTCTTATCCTCGTGCAGAACTACCTCCATTCCTGGGACATCTTCATCAGCATCAGCCGGCTCATCCTCATCATCCTCGTCAGCCTTCACAAAGCAGAGGGACACAAGCATGTCATGAAATGACCAGACATTATAAACACACCTACTTCATTTTTGTTAGACTGCATTGTAATGTGCATTAACGTCTACGCCGTCTGTTGATTTCAGTAACCAAACCTCATCCGCATCTCTGTCGTCTGCCTCCAGATCATCATCCTCGTCAGAGTCTAGTTCTGGCCCAATGTAGTTCCCAAACTCGTCATACAGGTCCGTCTCCATTGTGAAAGGGACTGGGTAAGATGAAAACATAATGGATTCGCATTAAAATTGCATCACACACACCCACATGATTTATCCTTCTGCAAAGAGTACCTGCTACAAACCAATGAATGTGGTCTACTTTAACTCTGCAATTAGTTCAGATGTTCATGTATAACGTTTCAGGTACACACGCACACACACACCTACAAGTTAATGTTAGCTAGATACTACATGCATTGGCGGGTAAATTGAGAAAATAATGAAAAAGAAACCCATCAAACTCACACCTCAAAAACAACGGTTCAATTTAAAAAGGCCTAAAATGTGCAACTTTGTAATACAGATATCCAGTAGTTACAATAATCTCTTAGCTAGTTAGCTATGTTTTGGTGGGATCGCTAGCTAGTTAGCCATAGCGGTTATATAGGGAATGAATGACATCCCTAACCAACGTCCATGCTGCGTTGTGGTGGATGATGTTTCGCTTTTCTACAATAAAGTAGATACCTTGTTTTGGAGAATATATCAGCACAAAAACACTTAACGTTACCTTTATGTGCAAAACGTGCGGTAGTTTCAAATTTGTATCGCTATTTTCCTAATTATTTGAACTAATCACAATGTTTTTCTCTCCTTTTTTCCAAACCATGTACATGTAGGACCCCTCAATGCAAATGCACGTCGAGCGTAGGTGACGCAAAAATGTAGACTATCTTCACATTGCCTGATTGTATATTATTGTAAAAGTACAAATGCATAAAAAAATGATATTAAAAACAATATATATGGTGATTTGTTTTAGAAAAATAATATAGCATTTACAGTCTACAGATGTTTTATTTGCTAATATATTTGGAATAAAATGTTCATGCGCGTGAAGTCTCGAGTCTAGGCGACATTTTTTTGTGCAGGCGCATATTTTACATGAACAACAAGCGAGATGACCCAGGATCGATATTTGTGTACTGAAAGGCAATGTCTGTGTCTGATGGGTTGTAGGTTTATGTTATAAAGGCCCAGTGCACTCAAATGTAGGTTTTCTTATATTTTGGATTCTATTGTACAACAGCTAATGAAACTAACACTGTAACAAAAACATTTTATCAGTAAAAAATATTTTTTCCGTAGCTAGGTTTCCAAACAATGAGACAGATTTTATGCAAATATTTTTAAATCTGCATAAAACAATATGAGCGTTTTCCCACCAGAAATGTTTTCATCAAACTGTTTCCATCATAAATGTTTCCATCAAACTGACTTTTTGCGGATAAAAGGCTGTGCCTGATGACATAGTGCACATAAAAATAACTTTTGCTGTTAAATTCACATGTATCGAATGACAAATACAAGTTAAATGGGTTTCCATCGCATTTTCAACTTTACTTATGGTTTTGTCACAAAAACTGTTTCGTTATATAGCAAATGTGTCCACTATGGTCTTGGTACATGCACTCTAGCCAACAGCTCATAGATATGCTACCTACATTATGAGATTATATTATAAAATAGATATTATTTATATTTGTCAAACGGCATCGATTATCATGTCACTAGAATAAGACCCTTGATATTTATTGGAATGGAGCATAAAGCTCATCACCTTGCACATTCACCACCCTGTTAAGTTAATCATAACTTATTTAATATTTATTTTATTGAACTAGGCAAGTCAGTTAAGAACAAATTCATATTTACAATGATGGCCTGCCTACCCAGGCCAACCCTTGGACAACGCTGGGCCAATTGTGCGCCGCCCTATGAGACTCAGTGATTCAGGCTGGAATCAAACCAGGGTCTGTAGTGATGCCTGTAGCACTGAGATGCAGTGCCTTAGACCGCTGCGCCACTCGGGAGCCCACTCTGTAGCCCAATAAACTGCAAGCTTTCCTGAGTTGTCATGGGAGGACCACACACAATATAATCGTGTGACTCCAAGTTTACTTTAATATGATGGTTATTATATCAATATTTGCACATAAAGGCATTCCACCGCAATTTTCCGCATAATTAATTTCACAGACACAGAAAGATCCCACCATGTCGAACGAACAAACTGTCTGTCAGCATTTATACAATTTTACCAGAATTTCATGTTTCCATTAGCCTGGTCGTGACTTTTTTCATACATCAGGTAATTAATCCACATTAAATGGTTGGATGGAAACGTGGTTACAGTTAGGCTACTTCCTAATAGTTGCTGGTTGAACATGCAATCTACACAGGACCATCTAATCAGGTTTTTGCATGGGTGGAGTTTCAGCTTCACTGCTGACATCACAAGGCAGCAAATAAGTTAATAGACCAATAACAAAGAGCGTTTCAAACTTGTCTGCCAATAACAGCTAGTTTTCAGTTTTCCCCACCCCACTCAGACCATTCCCAGACGATCCTAGCTAAATTCTTGTTTGAGAAATAGGTTTTTGCTATAAAGCTATTTTTGTTTATTCTTGATAATTTTAATGGAAAAGAATTACAGTAAGGGACTTAAATGATTTGATGTTGATATAAAAACGTCTGCATTGGGCCTTTAAGGTGGAGATGGCAGTCATTTATTTGCCAAATGCAGATATATTGCAACCATTATCACACTATATAAATTGTTCAACTAGCTTTCTCTAATAGACGGCTGTTGGTAGACAGTTTAAGTGCTTACAGTCATTATGTGAAACAATACAAGTGACTGTTCTTGTTCTCAAATTCTGTATAATGCCATACATATCTTTTAGATAGGCTAGTGTCATATATATATTCTAGATGGGCTAGGCCTGCTTATAATACAAACAATGGATACATTCTCAGGGACTCAAGCAGTGTTGGCACAATTATAATTATTTCAGTGCTTGTTGTAGAAATTGATAATTGTTCATTGATAATTGCATAGTTCTGGGGTGTCAGATGACTGGCATGAGGGACAAATGTGCCTCTGTAATTCAGTAGGCCTTGTGATATGTTGAAAGAAAGTATGCATTTTATCAGCGATTGCACAGAATAAATTCATAATCTCTTTGGTGTTATGGTCTACTATTTTTCACCCACTTTGGAGACATTATTTAGACCTTTCCTTTATCACATAGGCCAAAACCTATCTCACAGCTAATTATCCCCCGTGGTCTAATGTTTTGAGAGAGGGAGGGTTGTTGCATCGCGGTGGGCATGTATCTAAATGGTGTTCAAGCCTATTGTGCTGCTGCCTTACTCAAGGAACACTGTTTCCAGTGGAGTTTATGTGTAGAGAGAAATATAGCGGGGTGCAATTACAGTGTGTTGGGATAAGACAAAGTACAGACTCAGAAGTTTAGTTCATGGCTTTATATTCCTGCTGGTGGTGGAACATGTAGGTACAAGTATGGGGTACATATTAAAAACAGACATGCACAAATAATAATAATACATACATGTTTTAAAAACGACAATATTTAGTTATATAGCTATGCCATATGGTACAGTACATTTTCGGTTCCATTTCAATTTATTTTCCTTTAAAACTGGTCTCCATTTGAAATCTGTAAGTCTGCCAGTAGATGGCAATGTTATCACATTACATTTTCCCTGATCAGTCGTCAATTCTCTATTTCACAAAGAGCACTGTTAACGAGTAAACAACACCATTTATTATTGATAATATGAGATTTAAGAATTACACTGGAATAGCCACCCATTCATTTAGCATCGACAATGCCATTGGGTGGACTGGAGAGGGCTATAGTCAGAGAACGGGACACTATCTAACCGGATCTGCTTCCCTACTGACCCAGTTTGACTGTTAGTTTTTTTTCAATTGCTGACATGCATTGTCAAAACTCTTCACAGTCAGCGAAACAGAAGTGTATGTGGACCAAACTGTGAATAATTTTTCATTGCTTTCACACAAAATGCATTCATTCATACTCCACCACCTGCAAAACTATATATTTGCAGCATGTTTTCAAATGCTAACACACCGTTTCCAAAACTGTTAAAAACACATTCAAAACAGAATGATGGCAAATGTTATGCATTTCTGCAGGAACCAGATTGAAACATAGAACATATCATCAGAATATTTAATCATTCCAAACACAGCTGATTGCAATTTCAACTGAAAGCCTCCCCAGTGTCCTGTTTTTAGTCTCGTTACTAAACAGACAAAAGAGGACGGCTTCGGAATGATTTAGTTTGGAAACATGGATCAAGGAAGACAGGTTGGTGGGGAAAGAAGAGTGGCAGGGAGATGGAGAATGCGTGGAGGACAAAGGAGAGGAAGACCAAGAGCAGTGGTCTCTGATTAGATAAGGGCCACAATTATTGACCATGTTGTAAACCATGGTCTCGCTTCGAGTGAGGCCGGTTTAAGGGTGCAACCAAATCTGCAGCGTTCAACAGTTGCATCAATAGTACGAAGTTTCCGGCAAAACAACAGGTGAGATGTGCATCCTTCAATGATAATTGAACTACGTAAAACAGTATGTTCACATTTTTACATGTACCGACATTTTTACATATATTGACTTGTTTTTCTGTTTTTCAGTAGGATCCAAAGGTTGCCTCCCACAGGAGGGAGAGGCAGAATATTTTCAGATGTGCAGGAAATTGCCATTGTTGACATGGTGATTGGCAACAATGCAATAAAACTGTGGGAAATTTGTGACAGAGTGCTGGCAGACAATATTACTTTTGGGAATGTGAATACGGTCAGCACAACGACAAGTGCCAGAGTCCTAGAGAAACATAAAATAAGGATGAAGCAGTTGTACACTGTACCCTTTGAGAGAAACTGTGAACGTGTGAAAGAACTTCAGTATTAATATGTCCAGGTAAGATGTCTGTTCAATAACCAAACAGGGTACATGCACAGCTATGCATAATGTAAAGTACTGTGGATTTACTGTAGTTAAGATTAATGGAGATGGAAGCCAGGCAAACTGCACATACATTCATCTTTGTGGATGAAGCTGGATTCAAATCTGGCAAAACAATGCCGCAGGGGGAAGAAATGTGATTGGACAGACAGCAACCGTGGATGTTCCAGGCCAGAGAGGAGCTAACATCAATGTGTTCAGCACTGCCCAATGATGGTTTGCTGTTACACAAACCACTCATTGGGCCCTACAATACAGAGGCTCATTTCTTTTCTGGATGAATGTATTAGTACTATTCCTACCTCCATACTCCCCCTTCCTAAACCCCATAGAGGAGTTTTCCTCTGTGTGGAGGTGGAAGGTTTATGACCACCATCCACATGACCAGATGTCCTTTACAGGATGCCATGAATGTGGGGTGCGGAGACTCTTCTCCTGAAGACTGCAAGGGTTGGATTAGACATTCCAGAAGATACTTTCCAAGATGCCTTGCCAGAGAAGACATAAGATGTGATGTTGAGAACTTGTGGCCAAATGCAGGAGAGAGGGAGAACTAGAACCCTCACAGTACTGTACAGTATGAGTGATTATACTATACTTTTTTAAAATTATTATTATTATTGCAGCCCTGGAATTTCAGGAACTTGTTTTTTGTTTCAACTTTATTTTTCACAAGTAAACTACTATATGTGAAGACATAGAAAAAAATAAAAGGCTATTGAAGCAAATTGCTGCATTTCTGATTCATTCTTGTTAAATATACTTTAGTACAGTCAAAGTGAAGGTGTTATTCTATAATGAAATACTGATTTATGTGGAAAATCATTTAACTTCAAAGAGAAGTTAATTTATGTAATGCTCCCTGTCAGTGTGTTATGAGTGACAATTGTTGCCAGCGTTATGGCCGAACAAGATTATTTTGAGACATGTTTGATTGAGTTTGAGGTGAGATTAACTGTCTGGCCAAGATGCATGTTGGTAATGCAGACTGTGTGAAGAGTTTTGAAAAAGTGGCTTCAGTATTGACCGATGTTTGTTAGCAATTGAAAACTGTAATAAACCAATAAAGCTTAGTGTCAACAAAGGAATATAGGTAATACATCAGTCCTAAATGTGTCACTGCAGAACCCCCTATTCAGTCAATGATGTATGTTTGTTCCTCTTCCCTCTCAGTCCAGCGTAAGAGGATCAATCCCTCTAAAAGATTGACAATACTGCCCTGATTGGTAGGATATCAACTAAGGCATAGGTCTCTGTAATAACTGACAGAGTTGATGCTTTTCCTGGGTTGGTGTTTCTGATTGACTTTAAGCCTAGAGTGTAAGGAGGTGGACTGAAAGACTACAGTATCTCTAGCTCTATGGCTGAGTCCGAGTAAGACAGATGGACTGAGCGGAAGGGTGACACTGGTGCAGGCAATATATCAAAAGCCTGTTCAATTGGCATGCTCTATTCTTGAGAGTAGAGTGGTTTTTCACTGTGTGTCAGTATGTGGTTTTGTGGGTATTTGATCTGGGAATGTGATTTGCTGTGTGTGAGTATTTGTGTATGTGTGTGAGCAGGCGGTGTACTCTCCCCGCCCCCTAGCTTCATCATTTCTCCTCTGCGTGCTTCCTGAGTCGCTCCACCACATCATCCCCACTGGCCCAGGGCACAGTAACAGCCTTGAACTCCCCCGGCCTGGCCTCGTGGATCTCAGTGATCAGCCGGTGCATGGGGTAGTCCCGCCGGGCAAACGCCGTGTCCCGGGGGCCCAGGATCAGAGACGGGCAGAAGTCGTTGGCCCCGTCGCCCACGTAGAATACCCTCTGGAACGGCCGCCCACGCTCCTGCGTCCGCCGCATCACATAGTCCCTCAAGATCACCTGCTTGCACATGTTCTCCGGGCAGCGCAGGCAGCTGTGGGAGTGGAAGGGGCGCAGCACCAGCCGGCCATCCTTGTCGAAGGTGGCAGGGTTGGTGAAGATCTTGATGAAGAGTTGGCGGGCCCCAACGCGGCGGAGCCAGGACTCGATGAAGAAGGTGTTGGCATCAGACACCAGAACCACCTCAAAGTCCTGCGGGGGGCGGTGGCGGAGGAACTGGAACAGGGCCTGCATGCCGGGAGAGGCAGGGATCTTCTCGATGACGGAGCGGATGGCGCTCTCGGTCACGCCCTTCTCTGCCATGTAGGCCAGCACCCGCTGCATGTACTCGTTGTAGTGGCCCGGTCGGTAGGTGTCCTTCAGCCAGGCGGGGAGGTTCTGCCCTGGGGCCGCCTGCACCACCACATCATCACTGCTCTCATTTACAATGGTCTCGTCAAAGTCGAAGAAGATGAGGAAGCGCCTGTCAGAGGGGGGTGTTGCTGAGTTGGCAGCCATGTTGTTTGCGGAGCGTCTGGAACGTGGGGGAACGTCCTCGCCTGGGGGAGAGCCAAAGCAGTTCATGACTGGCTTTGACACAACCTCTTACTGAGATGAGTGGCACCAAAATCCCTCTCTTTTGCACCTTTTGGTCCCTCGTTCACGACGAGGCAGGTTGGAAAACACACAAGGTAGGGGTTCTGGGAAGAATTAGTGTATAATAGGCCAGGGAGGAGGAGAGGATGGAAGCAGAGTAAAAAAAGTACAGATTGAAGAGGAAAAGACAAACAAAATACAAACATTTAGAGAAACGTTTTTTTCCCCAATGGACCTGAATTAGAAAGATTAGAGGTAGAATGAGAAAAAAATAATTGTGCCAATATCAGCATGGGTTGCATTTCTGCTTGGTAGCCAGCCAACATGTGTACTAAAACATCAAACACATTTATACCCCTGAAATCACATTAAGTCCGAGTAAGTCCCAAGTCTTGAAGTGGAGTCCTTTATAGTCACGAGTCAGTGCTTGCAATGCTAAGCTGTCATCCAATAATTGTTTTAATATACTAAATGTTGTTACATTGTAAGGATATCTAGATAATTTAGCTCTCTAACATTTGCTGTTGTTGCTAGTATGTTAAATTATGCATCAAAGAGATTTTCAGACACTACTGGTCGACTCCGAGTCACGTCGGGTCCTGGACTAGAGTACTACAACACTGATTTTTTTGACCATTTGAAATGCCATAATCTAAAGTCACATTATCATGTCAGTGATTAGGGGCGATGTTCTGTACCTGTGCAGCTGCAGGACATTGCATTGGGAAATGTAATAAAGAGCAAGTAACACAAACGATGAGTCAACAGCATACAAAATAAACGAATATCTTAATATCAGGACAGTTTCAACATCAACCTAAAAGTCATGCGATGCTGATCTGTTTGAAGCTGCAAGGAATCAGTTAAAAGTGAAGGAAAGGAACATACTGTACTGACCTTCAATGTTCCGTGCTGTCAACAGAGGGTTCCTAGAACACTATCACCCAATACATGGGATCTGTAAAGTGAGGATAATATAGGTACAAGCCTGTAAATAACCCCCAAGCGACGGACACTGTTCAATGTTGTAATTATCTACAATGCCAGAAAATGCAGCGCGCTCTGCAGCACTTACTGTAGGCTAATAATGTAACCGTCGTCATACAATGTTAGGCTACATACAATGAATATAGTACAGTACCGCATTAAATTATGCCATTTCACAGGAATATCAATTACTTATGCTATAACAATTTGTTCTAAAAACGGAGTAGACTGATGAACATCTAATATATAAATTAGCCTTCATGCAAATGTTTCCTAATCCACGAGTGAACGCGCTGTATTTACGCACTGGAAAACGTCCTGAAGGTTAGTTTACTAAATAATTCATCTTATTTGCAGAGCGAAGGAACCATAGCAAAAATGTACCAGTAAGAATGTATGTCCACAAACAGTATACCCGACGGCATTCTTGTCCCTCGCGGTCTCTCTAAAAGTCGCCTATGTTCTTGAATTGATCGCCGACATGCTGTACTTTGTCCAGTCTTGAACATTACTTGGTTATGTACGGGTTTGATTGTCGAGGAATAGAGTGCTTTCAGCTCGTTTTATTGGCTGTCAAAACCACTGAGCTTGCTACGGTTATGACGTCATGGGCTACGCAACACCGGCCCATTTGGCGCCCGCCTCCAAGATCTTGTGTAAGTGAACCCATAGAAGCAGTAGACAGGTTGGTTGATTCTGGTTTGAATATCACTCAGCAGTCTCCAGAGAGAACACGGAGAGATTCCGTTTGTTGTGTTCTCTCAATGTATGCTTAACAAAACTGCTTAGGTGGTATGTACACATGATAAGCCTGTTATGTGAGATCATTTACAGCCTTTTTTGCTGTGTGTGCAAACCACACATCCCTAATTGACCCAAGGGTGACACCAAGAACGCAATGTTCAAATTTATGGTAAAATAAACTGAATGGTTTACAAGTGGTTTAGAAAAAAAGGTGAAAGCAAGACATTTGCACCTCTGAATGCTCAGCCACTTCGACCCAGCAGGCCACCCTCCCCAACCCCTCCCTCATGTCTCCATCTCCTCTCAGACACACAGCCTCCCTGCTTCTCCTCCACGAGCCAATAATGCCTAGCAGTTGGGAGGTGACTATTTCTGAACGCAGATGGGAGTCCAGACTTATCTGGTGCTGTGTTATCACCCGGCCCTCTCCCACTCACAGTGCAAGAGAATGAACCTGACCACCCACTCACATATTCACAAACAGCGTCAGTGCGGTGGTGAGTCAGTCACTCACACTTTCCACTGCTGTCGGTTGTCCAATGGTTATTTTGCATACAACCTTCCCACAACTTTCTGGGAATGTTGCTTTGTATATGTAAAAAAATATGGAACGCTAGCTCCCACCTGGTGGAGTAGTGGACTAATTCCATGGATAGAGAACATCCGATTATAACTTTGAATCTCACAGATGCCGTGTCATAATAAAAAATAAGTGTTTGCATGATTGAAGCCCAAGGAAATTATTTTCCATGTGTCCTATCTGTAAAAAAAGAAATAAAAAAAGTTTACCCAAAACAAGCTAGTAGTGTTAAATGTCTTATTGAAACTTTAAGATGGAGACTAAACCAGCCGCGTTGCGTGCTAAATAAACGTACATATACATGTTATTCAATCATTTCATCCCAACTGCTCACGTGCGTCTGCGTAGCCAGGCGCTAAAACAGAACTTGGCTCTATTTTAGACGCTTAACGCGCCACCTCACCCACGTGGGTGATTGAAAGACGAACAAGGTCCACATTCCAGTCCAGTTGGAAGTAACAACTTAAAAGTTGTTTGCCAAACACCATTTAAAATCTTGAGAAGAAAAAGAAAGCTTCAATGAGAGAAATCTTACTCAACTCGAACTAGGTTTCCCAACTAATGGGTGGATTAATTGTCAGAGTAGAAACCCCTTTTTTTTGTAGGACTCAAAATGGGCAAAAGAAAAGGACCATAAGCATTTAATCTCCCAGGACAAATTAGCTAGCAACAGCAAGCTATCTAAAATGTCCATGAATGTTTCATTTGTGTTTTGACCTGTCAAATAAATTGGTATTTTAACCTGCATATCATGAACGCATCTGGTGGGGATAGTTAAACTCAACATGCGCAGGAAACGGTTTGGTCAAGGTGTAAAGAAAAAACGTTGAAGGAACCAGAGTAAAACACTCCCAGAAACCTCCCTGCAACCTAGAAATGTTCCCAGAATAGGCTAAAATGTTAACTTCTGTTCTCAGAACATAAAAAAAAAACTAAAAAACATTCAGTTTAACCGTTTAGAAAACTTATGGCTTTGTTCCCAAAACCAATTGGGAAACCAAAAATGTGCATTCCCACAACCTCCAAGGACCCAAATGTGCTAGCTGTGTGCTGTCTCTTTCTCGCTCTCATCTGCATAGAACACAAACACGGACTCACTTCCTCTCATCTAACCCTGTGATGTCAACAAGGAACTGAGATGCGATATTTCAGTATCAGTAATACACTCTCTCATATCAAGTTTTTGAAAATAAACTTTGTTAGGTTTTGCTCTAATAGTCTGCTCTGGCTACAGGGTCTCTACAGGATTACACAAGTAAACATCTGCAAGCACTAGAACACACAGACACTCATGAAGACAAAAAAACAACAAAAAACACGAAACAGACAGCTAGACACGCACTCTAGGGACTAATGGGCGGGGTGTCCTTTAACCTGGTTGATGTGGCGTGGACCCACCTCTTGGCACGTGCACTTTATGATCTTCACTTCCCCTTTCCTGAAGGCTAACATACATTTCATATCCACACACACAAACCTTGTAGCCAAACACACTGCTGTTAGAAGACTTGCTGTTCCCATTGAAAGCTACTTAAAATAGCTTGATTGTATCCAAGATCACGTGTTTTCATATGATTTATGTGGCGTCCTCCATGACAATGTCAACCTTCACGCCCGCTTCCTTCCTGCCAGGCAAACCCAGTTCTATTAATAAATAAATAAAACGGGTGCATAATATTGTCTAGTTATGCACAAAGACTGCTCTAAGTGTTCTTGCAGTGCTTACGACAAGGCTTATTAGCGGTGGTCTTGTGGTGCTTCAAATTAAAGCCCATTTTTGGAAAATGTCAAGCTGCGTTTGTGCAAGCCTTTCCTTTATTCATCCCTAGAATGGTTCCTTGAGGAAAATCCCCCGCGGACATTGTGCCATTACGGCTTCTAATGCTGTGAGGCCAGGTAACAACGGAGTAAGTCAGGTCATCTAAAAGGTCAGGGGTGTAGAAGACTTGACCTACAGTATTTGGAATGGAACACAAGGCCATTACTACACACTTACCACAGACCCAGGTCGTAACTACCCACTGTTGCCACAGACAAGGAATTGCCACACAGTTCAATTTGTGAGAGATAAAGGAAAGCCTCTGTTTGGTAATGCAGCGATTTCAGCCGTTTGATCAGTATCAGCTTCCTTCTGTTGATACAATCACATCCACTCACAACACTCGCAGAGAAACACTCGCAGAGATCAACAGAGTCGAGCTTGTCAAGTGATCCTAAAACGTCACCAGACAAAACACTAAACTGACTGCAACCAGAGATGGAACAATCAGAAGAAAATAGAAAAAGGGAACAAAATATACAGAATGAGCCAGCTTGCAAAAGGAGTGAAAGAGGTCAGTGAGTTGCAGCACCCCGTGTAACAGGAACGACCAGAATCAGAGCTGTAGACGTCTGGAGCCTGTATCGAAGAACATGACTAAGCAATTAGAGCACAAACCCTGTTGATTAAATCAATGTAGTAATGAATAATACAGCCACCTAGGATTAACTCTGGGCAACAGCCCTGTTTCATAAAGCAAAAGCTGACAAGCGGACCCAAACTGTTATAGACCTATATCCATCCTGCCCTGCCTTTCTAAAATCTTAGAAAGCTAAGTTAACAAACAGATCACCGACCATTTCGAATCCCACTGTACCTTCTCCACTAAGAAATCTGGTTTCCGAGCTGGTCATGGGTGCACCTCAGCCACGCTCAAGGTCCTAAACGATATCATAACCGCCATCGATAAAAGACAGTACTGTGCAGCCGTCTTCATCGACCTGGCCAAGGCTGTCGACTCGGTCAATCACCACATTCTTATCAGCAGACTCAATAGCCTTGGCTTCTCAAATGACTGCCTCGCCTGGTTCACCAACTACTTCTCAGATAGAGTTCAGTGTGTCAAATCAGAGGGCCTGGCAGTCTATGGGGTGTGACACAGGGTTCAATTATCGGGCCGACTCTTTTCTCTCTGTATATCAATGATGTCGCTCTTGCTGCTGATGATTCTCTGATCCACCTCTACGCAGGCGACACCATTCTGTAGACATCTGGCCCTTCTTTGGACACTGTGCTAACAAACCTCCAAATGAGCTTCAACGCCATACAACACTCCTTCCGTGGCCTCCAACTGCTTTTAAATGCTAGTAAAACTAAATGCATGCTCTTCAACCGATCGCTGCACGCACCCGCCCGACTTGCATCACTACTCTGGACGGTTCTGACTTAGAATTTGTGGACAACTATAAATACCTAGGTGTCTGGTTAGGCTGTAAACTCTCCTTCCACTCACATTAAGCATCTCCAATCCAAAATTAAATCTAGAATCGGCTTCCTATTTCGCAACAAAGCATCCTTCACTCATGCTGCCAAACATACCCTCGTAAAACTGACTATCCTACCGATCCTTGACTTTGGCGATGTCATTTACAAAATAGCCTCCAACACTCTACTCAGCAAAGCGGATGTAGTCTATCACAGTGCCATCCGTTTTGTCACCAAAGCCCCATATACTACCCACCACTGCAACCTGTATGCTCTCGTTGGCTGGCCCTCACTACATATTTGTTACCAAACCCACTGGCTCCAGGTCATCTATAAGTCTTTGCTAGGTAAAGCCCCGCCTTATCTCAGCTCACTGATCACATAGCAACACCCACCCGTAGCACGCGCCCCAGTAGGTATATTTCACAGGTCATCCCCAAAGCCAACACTTCCTTTGGTCGCCTTTCCTTACAGTTCTCTGCTGCCAGTGACTTGAACAAATTGCAAAACAAATTTTAAAAAAAATCACTGAAGCTGGAGTCTTATATCTCCCCCTCTAACTTTAAGCATCAGCTGTCAGAGCAGCTTACTGATCACTGTACCTGTACACAGCCAATATGTAAATAGCACACCCAACTACCTCATCCCCATATTATTACTTACCCTCTTGCTCTTTTGCACCCCAGTACCTCTACTTGCCTTACCTCCCTAATCTTCTATATTTGCACACACTGTACATTGATTTTTCTATTGTTATTGACTGTACGTTTGTTTATGTGTAACTCTGTCGTTTTTGTCACACCGCTTTGCTTTATCTTGGCCAGGTCGCAATTGTAAATGAGAACTTGTTCTCAACTGGCCTACCTGGTTAAATAACATTTTAAAAATAAAATAAAGGCTTGGCGGCAAACCCACTTTTGGTTCTCAACATGGTGCACAACTTCAACCACAGCTTTCCGGGGGGGGGGGGGGGGGGGTCTGAATTTAGATTAAAATTAAGGTAAAAAAAAAATGTTTCCTTCACATTCTTAGTGAACATGATGCACTTCCTCAGTTGCGACCTGTCTGTATACAAGACTCCTGTGGTCACCGTTGCAAAAGACAATGTGATGTAGGGCTGAGACTAGGGCTGCACAATATTTAACAAATATTGCGATTATGATTTAACTTGCAATTTAGATCAAAACACGTTGGTAAACTGTTGGAATCAGAGAAATAAAAATAGTATTCCAATTCTATGCTTAGTGTAGTTTGGCATGACAACTAAAGAACAAGCAAGGTACAGTAGCCTTCCCTGTGGCCCAGTTGGTAGAGCATGGTGTTTGCAACGCCAGGGTTGTGGGTTTGATTCCCACGGGGGCCAGTAAGAAAAAAAAAGAAAATAATAAGAAAAAAAAATGCATGAAATGAAATGTATGAATTCACTACTGTAAGTCGCTCTGGATAAGAGCGTCTGCTAAATGACTAAAATGTAAAATGTAGAAGTTGTTGTGACAGGGTAGGAACCAGTGTTGTTCAGTTTCCCAGGGGACCCTCATTACATTTGAACGTTACATTCATGGCAATTTAAGAATAAATTGCAACCTCTTGCGATATGCCTATTGCACATGTCAATATTGCAATTTCGATAATAACTCGAATAATTGTGCAGCCCTAGCTGAGACTGACATTTTATTCCATTAGCTGTGAGAACAGGATACCATTAATGCAAAGATTAGTTGTCAAATGCACATGAAGCTACCAATACCACATAGGATCTGACAGAGAAGAACACACGACAGCACACAAATATGTGATAATTATGGCTACTCGTTTTTTTACTTCTGAAAGTTAGCAGTCTGTTAAATGTACATTATTAAAAAAGGCCCAACGTTACAACTTCTCCTCAATCTCCAAAAACAAACATACAAAACCCCCCCCCCCCCCCCCCCCCCCCCAAAAAAAAAACAACCCAGGACAGTATAAAGCTGCACAATTTTGTACCAGATACTCACAATAATAAAATATGCAATGCTACATTAAGTGGTTAAAAATACATGAGGGGAAAAAGTATATATATTTTTTTTTTTTTTTTTTTTTAAACATCTTTAAAGAATATACATTGTTATTTTTCTTAACTAGCCAGGATTTTTGTCAAAAGTGCATTCTATATAACAAATATGAAAGGAGGAGAATCATACAGTAAATCTGAAGAGAAAATGTTATGCAACAAAGAGGAAGGTCTGGATATGAGGCAGACAAACACCTCAATGTATTTCAGATCAGATGAAGCAGGGAGGGGCTAGTGTAAACATCGCCAAAGCAGGAGGAACAACGCTACTCGATCACTCTTTGGGAGTCCATATTAGAGCCAGTCAATTGACTTACAGGGGAAAAAAATTCAACAAATATATGAACTAAACAAAACATTTCCTTATGCCATGGTCCCTTCCACGCTATCCACCTCCAGATTGATTCTCCTCCTTTTCCTTACTCAAACAGCCACTCACCAAACCAACCACCTCCCTCCTCCATGACCCAACACATCACTTCACTCACACAATGCGTCGTCAGTCCCTCCCTTCACTGCGACTCGCTCACGCAGAAGTAAAGTGCAGAGGATACACACAAATGGAAAAGCTTTTTAAAACGAACGTAAAAAAAAAAGCTGAAATAAAAAGCCTCATATTGAAACGCCATGAAAAACAGTAAGTAACTCATGGTTAAGCTGATACAGAGGCCCAACTAACAGACCCACAGTAATGGCAGAATGGTTGTAGCTCTCTAGACGAGGGGCATCTGTTAAACCAAATCCAATGGGCCAAATACCCGCAACTCAAGGTGGTACAGGGACTTGCTAATAGACTGCTACTGTTCCTCTTCAGTTTCTCCCAATATACAAACAGTAACCTGATCCACCACTCAGCCTGAACCACTACGCTATATCCATTGTGTCAATCCGCAGAAACATGTCAGACATATTCTTGTGTGTGTGTGTACAAAAATCCCCCTCAGAACCCCCTTCAACAGATGGCACGGCGTTAGCAGGGAAGTGCACAGAGGGAGAGACCCAGAGAGTTGAGCGGCAGAAAGAACACGGCCAGGGCCAGACTATGTAAAAGCAGCTTTTGTTACAACGGCACCAGAGGGTTTCCATTTTGCCATTACTGAGACAAACACACACCTTAATGTTGCTCCTCAACACTGAGTCTTATCTGATAACAGTCCCAGACAGGATGTTGTCCGCCCTCCTTCACCCTACAACCCACTACCAACAATCTGACAAGACAGAATCTCTCTCGGTCATTCATCAATACTAACAACAACCGGACTGTCAGAATGTCATACAATGGGACAGCGGAACATTCACACAATAAAAAGGTTACATATACAAATGTGATTTCTTTGAGTAAATGTACAACTTGAGTAAATGTATCTACACCAGAAATTGAAACGCATGTTAGACATACCCTCTAACCTTTCCTATGACTACCACTCAACAGTATGTTCAGAGCGAGATGAGAACAATTCTTCAGTCTGAAACTGAATGTAGCATATTTCCAGAAAATATTACTAGAAAATAACACATTTGATTGGTAAACCGTTAGCCCATATCACTACATCTAGGCAACATTCAACATGTTTTGATTCATCATTATTTGCCCATGTGTGTGACAGGGCCTCAATGTTTGTGTAACCTTATACAGTATATGTAACACTAAAGAGAACAAACCGTTACATTACAACAACAAAAAGTGTCCTGCTCCAGATCAAGCTGTGGAAGATAGGCTGGTTGGAAAAATACAGATTTTTCAGTTAAGAGTTGTGCTGAAAAAGTCAGAACCTTGTGTTTTAATGACCTTTTACAGGGTGACCCGTATTATCTCAGCAGCAGCAGCGGGGGAGAGACAGAGTAGCGAGAGACAGAAAGAAAGCGAGAGAGATTGAGGAGCGAGAGACGGAGAAAGAAAGAAAGAGAAAAAGAAAGCGAGCGAGACAGAAAGAGAGAGACATGCGAGGTCCAGGTTGGGTCGTATGTGATAACCCGTCACAGTGGCGGTATTTAACTGTTTTGATTACAGAAGACAAAAAAATAACAAATAATCTCTTGACAAGCATTTTGTGTGAAGTGAGACCAGTGATGACGTACTGCTTTTTGAAGCGTGTGTGTATACATGACGGCACGTTCAGGTTCGTCAGTTTGGTTCTGTTGGGAACGTCTGACCGTGTCAGCTCTAAGGCTGCATGTCAGTCAAGAAGACAAATCCCAGAACTGCATCACAACAACACAACCAATCCCACACTGTTACATTACACTCCAGATGTTACGAGACCTAGCCTATGTATAGAACTGTGTGTAGTACTGCAATGGAAAGCACCAATTAAGCAGAATCTCTGTTGCAACAGACTAGTAGTAGCACTAACAGGCATTCTCTAACCTCCCCACTGTGACCTATGGCAGTGATTCCTGGCCTACTGCTGGTAGAGCCAGTGTGGAATTCCTTAGGGAGACAGTGGGAGACCCAGTTGGCACCAGGATGGTAAACATTCAACAATACCTTGGTGACCCCATGATCCTACGGGTCAGCCTTAGGACCAGGACTTACAACTCCCCCAGAACTGTTTAACCGTTGTTTAAGTCAGTCGACGTGAAGGACTAAGTTGATGAAATGGATCTGTTCTGACCCACTACCTGGATAAGGAAACACTAGTAGAATAATGACATTAGCAGCTGTCAGTGGAGAGGATAAAATGTACACAAACAAGGGATAACTCACATACCGGCACACACACACACACACACACAGCCTTCTACCATGGGAGGCAGGTTGTCTAAGAACACAGGATTTTCGAATAATATTTTCACAAGAAAAGATATGAGCAAAGAGGTTGTAAAATCTGTGTCAGTTGACTTGGGTCTCTAGCTAAGTGGGTCACTCACTTATCTAAAGTGTAGACTGAAAGTGTACCTGCCTGTATCCCTCACTCTCTCCCACACACACACTGGTGTGTACTGAGCGTCTTGTTCCTATCAGTCTTCGAGGGGCCGTTCTACACCAGGGGCCAGGGAGAGTTGGGGTGGGGGTAATCGAGGCGTGGCAGGCAGGCCTGGAACCCAGGGCCCACATAGGGTTCAGTGATGCTGGGGGGCCCCAGGCCCTTTGTCCTGCGGTGCCATGTAACGCAGGTAGCTGCTGTCCTCCTGCCCACAGTGGGTGAGGGGCTCACTCTTGAAGAGGGCGGGGGGAGGGGAGACAGGGGGCACAGGCAGGTGGTGGTGGGGGAGAGGGGGTGGTGGCAGGGGCGTGCCAGGGTGGTGCTGCTGCTGTTGTGACGTGTGGTGGTGAGGGAGATGGTGAGAGGGGGTCATGTGCAGGTGGGAGAAGGTGGCGTGTCCCACGGGGGCGCGTGGGGGAAGAGCCCCTCCTGCCGGGCTGAGGCCCAGAGGGGCGGAGGTGGCGGCAGCTGAGGGGGCGAGGGCCGGGCCAGGGCCAGAGGAGGAGGGGGCAGAGAGGTGGAGAGGCAGGGGGAGGCTGCTGGCCTGCAGAGTCACAGGGCTGGTGACCCGGAAGCACTTCTCCTTGTGGGCCTTGAGCATGTTGGAGAAGCGGAAGCGCTGGCTACACAACTCGCAGGGGTAGGGCTTCTCTCCTGTGTGGGTGCGGCGGTGGCGCTTCATGTTGGGCCGGCTGGTGAAGCTCTTCCCACAGATCTCACAGATGAACGGCTTCTCTCCTGCAGGGGACGGAGAGAAAGGAGAGAGCGAGAGAGAGGAGAGTCAGGGACTAAATCACCCCAATTAGTTTAACTTTCACACGTCCCAGAACTTCACGCATGAGAAGAATAATATACAACCTGGCAACCCTTTTTGGTCCTGTGCTGATTAAAGCTCTCTGAACTTCATGAACAAGTTAACTTTGCAATCAGACAAGGTCCCTGTAGGAGAGTACTAGGGGTCATTGCTGTCTAACCACCCACTCAGCGATGCCAGTTTACACTTTGGGATGAGATGTGAAAATGAACAATGGCTGTCCATTCGAGAGCTGCTCTCATTACCCTTTCATTCAATGTACCCGTTACCGCCCCCATACACTCATTCACAGCATACTCAAAGCAACTCTCAGCTTTAATCTGAGCTGCATTTTTTTATTCCTGAGAGGCTCCGGTAAACCATTTACAGTATGACAGTGGATCATTTAATTGTGACAAATTATACTGGAGCCTCGTGTTAATGTTCTGCAACTTCTGTGAAGTAGGTAAGTTCCAGAGGAAAGGATCAACCTTGGGGGAAGAAGAAAGAAGGACGAAGAAGGAGAAGAGCGTGTATTACAAGGCATCACTGGGTGTGTCTCCGACCACGAGGCCAAATTGGTCAGCGGTGGCCCAGGAGAGAGGGTCAAATTATTACACCATACAAAAATAACCACCAGGGCAGAGTGCAGGGAATCCAGCCACACTAGGGAGGGAGAGATCACATAAAGACTGAAAAAGAACAGGCCTGCGGCAGGGGAGAAAATGCAAGATGTAATATAGAATGAGTCAGGGTAGTCATTATAAGTAGACATGGAGGAGAGGCAACACTGATGTTTTGCCACCCTCTCATTATGTAGACCGGGCGAGGTCTCGGTACCGCTCGTCTTGGGACGCCCTGTTTATAGAGCATCTACGGAGGCTCACTGGCTGACTAGGGATCAAGACTGAAGGCCATGCAGACTCTCCAGTAAATGGGATGGCTTTGGTCAGGGAGCATTTCCGAATGTTGAAGACTGAAGAGGTCTGGCTTCTAACATTATTGGAAGACTAGTGTCTGAATATTTGGTTTCAAAACATTTTGATGACCGGAAAAAGTGCAAAGGCTTTTATAGGAATAGGTCCTTGAGGGTGTGCTTTGTAATTGCACGTTTGTGTCAAACAAATTCCTCAGTGAGTGTGTGAGTGTAAACAGCTGTGTGTGTGTTCACTGTCTCACCGGTGTGCGTTTTCATGTGCTCGTCAAAGTACTGCTTCATGTTGAAGTCCTTGCCACACCACTGACACATGAACTGCTTGTGTCCGATGTGGACGCTCATGTGGGAGCGTAGCTGGTACTTATACTGGAACCTCTCAGCACAGTTCTATAGGGAGACAGGGAGGAGAGAAAGACATTTAGGGTGTCCCAAACAGCACCCCATTCCCTAGTAACTGCACTACTTTTTGACCAGGACCCATAGGGGGTAGTAGTGCACTATATATGGAAATATGGTGGCGTTTGGGACGTAGCCATTTAGACTACATAGCACATACACAAATCATGCCTGGAATGGAAATTCATAAGGGCTACTATATAATAATATACACATAATACATACATAAACACACATAATATATACCTAACACAGATGCAGTGGAAGGAGGAGCCCACTATGCAGTACTGGGTCTGCAATACTCTTTAATAACAATGTAATGACACGTTAGTGGAGTTGCTTTATTTAACCACATGGAGCCCCCACAGCACCACCAATCCAACCAACCACATGTTCCCAGACAACCCTCCTCCCTTTGTGGTTGGCCACACAGAGGCCCCCCCTGGGGGAGGTGGTACCTACTTCCTACAGAATGTCCTATAAACCAGAATGCTGGGTATGCAGACGAACACCTGAGGTGAGTTCAACAAGGGTTTTGTTTCCCCCGAACATGTTATTTAGTAACAATTTTAGTTGAACGATTTGAATAAACATTCCAAAACGTTACAATGAAGCCGCAAACGGCTCCTTTTTGTAAGGAATACCGTGGCTTTTTAAGAGGCAATATTCAAACTGAAAATGACTTTGCTCTTAATACTACTACATGTAATTGAACACCTAAATGGCCACTTCATTATTTGTAGTGGCAGTTTAGACCCGACACAGGCACGTACACTTCCGGCCAAAAGTTTTAGAACACCTACTCATTCAAGGGTTTTTATTTACTTTGACTATTTTCTACATTGTAGAATAATAGTGAAGACATAAAAACTATGAAATAACACATATGGAATCATGTAGTAACCAAAAGTGTCAAACATATTTTATATTCAAAGTAGCCACCCGTTGCCTTGATGACAGCTTTGCAAACTCTTGGCATTCTCTCAACCAGCTTTATGAGGTAGTCACTTGGAATGCATTTCAATTAACAGGTGCGCTTTGTTAAAAGTTCAATTGTGAAATGTCTTTCCTTTTTAATGCATTTGAGCCAATCAGTTGTGATGTGACAAGTTAAGGGTGGTATACAGAAGTTAGCCCTATTTGGTCAAAGACCAAGTCCACATTATGACAAGAACAGCTCAAATAAGCAAAGAGAAACAACAGTCCATCATTACTTTAAGACATGAAGGTCAGTCAATCCGGAACATTTCAAGAACTTTGAATGTTTCTTCAAGTGCAGTTGCAAAAACCATCAAGTTCTATGATGAAACTGGCTCTCATGAGGACCGCCACAGAAAAGGAAAACGCTGAGTTACCTCTGCTGCAGAGGGTAAGTTCATTAGTCACCAGCCTCAGAAATTGCAGCCAAAATAAATACTTCAGAGTTCAAGTAACAGACACATCTCAACACAAACTCTTCAAAGGAGACTGTGTGAATCAGGCCTTCATGGTCGAATTGCTGCAAAGAAACTAGAGGTCGACCAATTAATCGGAATGGCTGATTAATTAGGGCCGATTTCAAGTTTTCATAACAAATCGGTAATCAGTATTTTTTTTTTTACACCTTTATTTAACTAGGCAAGTCAGATTAAGAACACATTCTTATTTTCAATGACGGCCTAGGAACGGAGGTTAACTGCCTTGTTCAGGGGGGATTCGGGGATTCATTTTTTGCAACCTTGGTTACTAGTCCAACGCTCTAACCACCTGCCTTACATTGCACTCCACGAGATGAGATGATAGTTTCCGGATTCGACCATATTAATGACCTAAGGCTCGTATTTCTGTGTGTTATCATGTTATAATTAAGTCTATGATTTGATAGAGCAGTCTGAGCGATGGTAGGCACCAGCAGGCTCGTAAGCATTCATTCAGACAGCACTTTCGTACGTTTTGCCAGCAGCTCTTCGCTGTGTTTCAAGCTGTTTATGACTTCAAGCCGGGTGGGTATAATTTGTGGAACGTTCCAACAGGAATCTATTCCAAAAACTTTGTAAATAACAAGGTTGCCAAAAAACAACGCATACAAAGTTGTATAGTGGCAGAATAAGATACCGGATAGTGAGTGGTCTATTTCATTGCATTTTTCACTCATCACGTTAATTCCGAAAAATGTCTGTCCTCACTCTGGTTGCCTATGGACAAACATTAAGAATAAGCTACGTGGTGAGTTGATGCCTATTCGGCAGCTAGTTAGCTAGGTTTGTATGCGTTGCTACTTTGTATGCGTTGTTGGTTGGCAACCTTTTGGTTTACGTTTTTTTTGGAACAGATTCCTGTTGGAACGTTCCACCCCTTCAAGCCTATCAAGTCCCAAGATTAGACTGGTGTAACCGATGTGAAATGGCTAGCTAGTTAGCGGGGTGCGCGCTAATAGCATTTCAAACATCACTCGCTCTGAGACTTGGAGTAGTTGTTTCCCCTTGCTCTGCATGGGTAAGACTGCTTCGAGGGTGGCTTTTGTCAATGTGTTCCTGGTTCAAGCCCAGGTAGGAGCGAGGAGAGGGACGGAAGCTATACTGTTACACTGGCAATACTAAAGTGCCTATAAGAACATCCAATAGTCAAAGGTATATGAAATACAAATCGTATAGAGAGAAATAGTCCTATAATTCCTATAATAACTACAACCTAAAACTTCTTACCTGGGAATATTGAAGACTCATGTTAAAAGGAACCACCAGCTTTCATATGTTCTCATGTTCTGAGCAAGGAACTTAAACCTTAGCTTTTTTTACATGGAACATATTGCACTTTTACTTTCTTCTCCAACACTTTGTTTTGCATTATTTAAACCAAATTGAACATGTTTCATTATTTATTTGAGGCTAAATTGATTTTATTTATGTATTATCTTAAGTTAAAATAAGTGTTCATTCAGTATTGTTGTAATTGTCATTATTACAAATAAATACAAAAATATAATAATAATAATAAAAAATAATGTACAATTTATTTTGGTCTGATTAATCGGTATCGGCTTTTTTTGGTCCTCCAATAGTCGGTATCGGTGTTGAAAAATCATAATCGGTCGACCTCTAAAAGAAACCACTACAAAAGGACACCAATAAGAAGATGTGACTTGCTGGGGCCAAGAAACACAAGCAATGGACATTAGACCGGTGGAAATGTCTCCTTTGGTCTGGAGTCCAAATTGGAGATTTTTGGTTCCAACCGCCGTGTCTGTGAGACGCGGTGTGGGTGAACGGATGATCTCCGCATGTGTATTTCCCGCCGTAAAGCATGGAGGAGGAGGTGGGGGTGCTTTGCTGGTGACACTGATTCAAGGCACACTTAACCAGCATGGCTACCACAGGTGTCTCATAGTAAAGAACATGTCAGGAGTCAGGACTAGACAGGCAGGCAGCGTTTCTCAGTCAGTCGAAATCGGTTGGTATCATTTTATGGATATATACAAAGAAATGTAAATTGAGAAAAGGTAAAAAGACAAAGTGCAGCTAGTTTGCAGTCTTTCCTGCTTCAGTTTGAAGTGATTGTGTTAGCTGTGTTGTTGACTAGCTTCTCTGAACAATAGTTTCCTGACGAGAGAGCAAATTTTCTATGCCAGGCGAAATTGCGCCGCATTACCTCATTGTTATGGATGTGTCCAAATAATTGTCACTAGAAAAGAGCTTAAAACAAATGCAGCTACTGTTGTTATTGGATATATTGGAACTAGAGGTTGACCGACTATGATTTTTCAACGCCGATACCGATTATTGGAGGACCAAAAAAAGCTGATACCGATTAATCGGCCGATTCAGATTATACATACACACACAGTTGAAGACAGAAGTTTACATACACCTTAGCCAAATACATTTAAACTCACAATTCCTGACATTTAATCCTGGTAAAAATTCCCTGTCTTAGGTCAGTTAGGATCACCACTTTATTTTAAGAATGTGAAATGTCAGAATAATAGCAGAGAGTATTATTTATTTCATGATATATTTCTTTCATCACATTCCCAGTGGGTCAGAAGTTTACATACACTCAATTAGTATTTGGTAGCATTGCCTTTAAATTATTTAACTTGGGTCAAACGTTTCGGGTAGCCTTCCACAAGCTTCACCCAATAAGTTGGGTGAATTTTGGCCCATTCCTCCTGACAGAGCTGGTGTAACTGAGTCAAGTTTGTAGGCCTCCTTGCTCACACATGCTTTTTCAGTCCTGCCACAACTTTTCTATAGGATTGAGGTCAGGGCTTTGTGATGGCCACACCAATACCTTGACTTTGTTGTCCTTGAGCCATTTTGCCACAACTTTGGAAGTATGCTTCCATTGTCCATTTGGAAGACCATTTGTGACCAAGCTTTAACTTCCTGACTGATGTCTTGAGATGTTGGTTGAATATATCCACATAATTTTCCATCCTCATGGTGCCATCTATTTTGTGAAGGGCACCAGTCCCTCCTGCAGCAAAGCACCCCCACAACATGATGCTACCGCCCCCGTGCTTCACGGTTGGGATGGTATTCTTCGGCTTGCAAGCCTCCCCCTTTTTCCTCCAAACATAACGATGGTCATTATGGTCAAACGGTTTTATTTTTTGTTTCATCAGACCAGAGGATATTTATCCAAAAAAGTACGATCTTTGCCCCCATGTGCATATATATTTGTAATAATGACAATTACAACAATACTGAATGAACACTTTTATTTTAACTTAATATAATGCATAAATAACATCTATTTAGTCGCAAATAAATAATGAAACATGCTCAATTTGGTTTAAATAATGCAAAAACAGTGTTGTAGAAGAAAGTAAAAGTGCAATGTGCCATGCAAAAAAAGCTAACATTTAAGTTCCTTGCTCAGCACATATGATGGTGGTTCAATATTCCCAGTTCTTCAATATTCCCAGTTAAGAAGTTTTACGTTGTAGTTATAGGTATTATGACGCGTCGACTATTTCTATACCATTTGTATTTCATATACCGTTGACTATTGGATGTTATAATAGGCACTTTAGTATTGCCAGCCTAATCTCATGAGTTGATAGGCTTGAAGTCATAAACAGCGCTGTGATTCAAGCATTGCTAAGAGTTGCTGGCAAACGCAGTAAAGTTAGAATGAATGCTTATGAGCCTGCTGTTGCCTATCACCACTCAGTCAGACTGTTCTAAACGAGTTACTGGAACTTCCAGCTATAGTTTTTGCTTGTAAGCAGGAATCAGGAGGATAGAATTATTGTCAGATTTGACAAATGGAGGGCAAGGGAGAGCTTTGTATGCATCTCTGTGTGTGGAGTAAAGGCGGTCTAGGATTTTTTTTGTCTCTGGTTGCACATGTGACATGCTAGTAAAAAGAAAATTGTAAAACGTATACGTTTAACCACATCAAAGTCCCCGGCCACCAGGAGTGCCGCTTCTGGGTGAGCACCCTCTCCCTTGCCCATGGCGTTATAGAGTTGGTTGAGAGCGGTCTTAGTGCCAGCCTCGTTCTGTGGTGGTAAATAGACGGCTACGAATAATATAGATGAGAACTCTCTTGGTAGATAGTGTGGTCTACAGCTTATCGTAAGGTACTCTACCTCAGGCGAGCAATACCTTGAGACTTCTTTAATATTAGACATTGCACACGAGCTGTTATTAACAAATAGACACCCCTCCCACCCCTCGTTTATCAGAGGTAGCGTCTCTGTTCTGCAGGTGCATGGAAAATCCTGCTAGTTCTATATTGTCCGTATCGTTGTTCAGCCACGTCTCGGCGAAACACAAGATGGCACTGTCCCCGACGTCCCGTTGGTAGGACAATCCCAATCGTAGGTCATCAATTCCACCCTCCAATGATTGCACGCTAGCAAGAAGAACGGATGGCAGTGGGAGCCCACTCGCTCGCCTACGGATTCTCAGAAGGCTGTCCGATCTGCGGCACCCTTTTCTTGACGCAAAAGGCCTGTTCCAGTGAATGCAGGACATCCCTCTCGAAGGACTCGCCAAAGGAAAACATTTCTTCCAGTCCGCGTTGAGTAATCCTTGTTTGATGTCCAGAAGTTATTTTCCGTCATAAGAGACAGTAGCAGCAACTTTAAAAAATAAGTTACACAAAACACACACAAAAAAATAATAGCACAATTGGTTGGGAGAATGTAAAACGTCAGCCATGTTCCTCGGCGCCATCTTGTATATTAGCAAACGTTGGAACTCTGTTATTGGTCTATTAACTTACACCACCTAGTGATGTCACCAGGCAAACCAAAACTCCATCCATGCAAAACTTGAGGGGTATACTACGAAGGGAACTAGATCTACTCAGGGTTTTCTAAGGCTAGCCAGCTTCAGTTAGCTTCACATTCAAGCTCAGGCTTAATCCATACTACGATGGTGGATATTGCTCGTCCGCCTGCCACTAACTCTAGCAAGCTTATAACTGCGTGTAAATGTCACACATGGCTAGTAAATGCAGAACTCTTTGTTGAGACCAAGCTGAAACATCAATCCATGGGCAAGTCGGTACCACATTTTAATTTGTGCCAAAATCTAATTGAAAGAAATGTTGTACTGCAAATTTAGCAGGCTATGGTTTGAAATGGGCTTTTAAAAGTGCTGTTTTTATTTTATTACTTATCGTTAATGCCGGCTTTTCTGTGCTTTTCAAAGCATAAGCACCTCCCACTCCAAGCGATATAATAATTGTATTGTCATACAAAAAGTTTTACTGCGTGTGAAGTTTCAAATGCATTCTGTCGTTACTAAAATGTGTAATGTGATAGGTATTTTAACATTACAATTGAATATTCAGTCATCTTCCTCACATGAACGGGATGATGCGAGAGGGAAGGAATCTGAATTTATTGGTCCTCAACTCACAGCTCAGACATTCAGTATAAATGAAGTTACTTGACCCAGGGCAGGTAGTTATGAAGGATTCCTTGGCATAGAAATGTGCCTTGCTAAACGGTGAGCCTCGCTGTACTGGTTATCCCGAGTTGAACTCAAGAGTTGACCAGAGTTACCTCTCTAACTGCTCATACTGATTCGTTGTATAGGGCTCCACTGATTAGAAGGTCCTATGTAGATAGTTGCTGGTTGAAAAAAAAACAGAAAAAAACGGAGGAATTAACACCTATCAAATGTTTTCACACTTTTATAGTGTTAGTTTCAGCAGCTGTCATTCAACAATATCGCACAAAACACAGAATAAACAGAGTTTTGACTGCACTGGTTCTTCAAAAAAGTAAACAGTCCAAAAATCCAACTTCACCCGTCTGTATTTTTATTCCAGTTATTCTGTACACCATGTGTTTTCATGGTCTGCTAATGTTTGACATGGACATGTTGCATCTAGACCTGGTTGCTTACACCAGCTAGCCGTTGCTACAACTGTGACCATAAACATTTAGGGATAGTTTATATGTAGTCAAGTGTGCCTTGGTTCAATAGTAATCACCATTTTGGAGCAGTCACAGTGCAGCAGGCCATATTCCTCTGTTCAAACAACCCATAGTTGTCTGAATCCTGCCCAATTTGTCTGAGTTAGCAATTCAAACCTCACCAGCTGGAAGTCAATATTTAAGGATTCTAAAACAAATATGAATACATTGGACATGAATACTATTCATTCTCTGTTAAACACTGTCCTTATAAAACGAATATTCATGAGAAAAAAAAAAGTGTATACACTCTATAAAGTAATCTTGAACTTAGTCTTCTCCAGACAGAATGCAGGTGGATGTTCTATTTAAAAACTCTCCATCCATCATGCATGAATGAAGAATTGTTATTGAAGGGTTTCTATAACTGGTATATTGCCACTTATCGGTGTTTCCTACCCCCATCTAGTGGTCTCTCTAGCACCCTACTCTATTACAATCCTGTGTTATATATTCTGAGGAAATCATCACGTGGTATATGTAAAATCAATATTTGATGATATTTCTCTGTTCGCTTTTGTATATAATCTAGAACATGCATTCTATTGTACTAGGTACTGATTCATAGACGTTCTGATGTGTTTTCTTGCTGGATCATGTGACATGCAATTATTCTTGAAAGAGAAGCCAGACGTGCGTGCCGACGATTCCGAATGATGATGACCTGAGGCCGAAACATTTGTGTTTTGTTGTCATCTTTCATTTATGATTTTGAAGGGCACCATGATGGTTTTAATAAACATCTTTATTTTGCTTTCAAGCTTCAGTTTTGGATTTCTTCTTTTCTTTTTGTTTTTGACAGTGTGTCGACATCTCTTCCAATACTCTATAAAGTGAAATAAATCTTCTGTTTCAGTGTGTTTGTGTTTGAGTGTGGGAGGGACAGTGTGACTGCAAGTCTAAACAGCTCACCTCACAGCGGAAGGGCTTCTCCCCAGAGTGCTGCAGCGAGTGAACCTTCAGGGACATGCTGCGCTTGAACGACTTGCCACAGGTCTCACAGGTGAACGGCATGTCCTTAGTGTGAGCTGCAGAGAGAAAGGAACAGGTTAAAGGAGGACAACTACCAGAGGGGGACAGGGGGCAGATATTGGGGCGTTAAAACAGTGTTTGATGGTGCTCAAAAGCGAAGAGTATTTATTTTCTCTCTCAATAAAAGAGAGATCTGAATGTAGCTCCACGAAAGAGCAAGAAAGGCAAGCGAGTGAGTTACTTCCAATTGAGATGATGTACAGAGCCCTGCAAAAGTATGCCTACCGCTTGGATTTCTTCACATTTTAATGTTACAAAGTGGGATTTAATTGTCAAAAATCTACTCAACATACTCTAATGTCAAAGTGGAAGAATAATTCCGTGTATTCAGCCCCTTTGTTTAGGCAAGCCGAAATGAGTTCAGGAGTAAAATGTGGCTTAACAAATCACATAAAAGTCACATGGACTCACTGTGTGAAATAATAGGGTTGACATGATTTTTAAAATGACTAACCCTTCCTCTGTCCCCCATACATACCACATATGTAAGGTCCCTCAGTCAAGTTTTGCATTTCAAGCACAGATTCAACTACGAAGACCAGGGAGTTTTCCTAAAGCCTCATAAAGAAGGGCAGTGATTGGTGGATGGGTAACAATAACAAATCAAACATTGAATATCTCTTTAAGCATGGCTAAGTTAATAATTATGCTGTAGATTATGTATTAAACCACCCAGATAGGTCAAATATACAGTCATCCCTTCTAAACTGAGCTGCAGGACAGGAATGAAACTGCTCAGGGATGTTACCATGGTGATTTTAAAACAGTTACAGAGTTCAATGGCTGTGATGGGAGAAAACTGAAGATGGCTCAACAACATTGTAGTGACTCCACAACAATGACTTAAATGACAGTGAAAAGAAGAATACAAATATTCCATTGTATGCAACAGGACAGTAACGAAATCCTGCAAATGAATAAACTTTTTGGCCTAAATGCAAAGCCTTATGTTTGGGGCAAATTCAACAGGTCACTGAGTAACTGGCTCTTTATTTTCAAGCATGGTGGTGGCTGCATCATGGTATGGGTATGCTTGACATCTGCAAATACTGGGGAGGTTTTCAAGATAATGGCTGTTCACAGAGCTTGAAGAATTATGAGAAGAATAATGGGCTAATATTGCACAATAAAGGTGTGTAAAGCTCTTAGAGACTTAGCCAAGAAAACTCACAGCTGTAATCACTGCCAAAGGTGTTTGTAACATGTATTGACTCAGGGAGCTGAATACTTATGCAACAACAATATTTTTTTTTTACTTATACATAAAAATTGTAAAAAAATTACACATTTTCTTCCACTTTGACAGAGTATTTTGTGTAAATTGTTGACAAATTTAAATTAAATCAATTTTAATCCCACTTTGTAACAATAAAATGTGAAGAAATCCAAGGGGTATGAATACTTTTGCAAGGCACTGTATATCCTATTAGGGACATTTGGGAGTTACCAGGAAGAGCAGGAACAGACAAAGTGGAGTCCACCTACCAACCATGTGCTTGCGGACATGAGCCATTGTGTAGAACTTCTTGTCACAGATCTCACAGGCAAACTTCTTCTCTGCGTAGCCGTGCACAATCTTGATGTGCTCGTGCAGCGACCACAGCTTCTTGAAAGACTTGTTGCAGGAGACGCACTGAGCGGCAGAACACCACACACAGATAATGCATTATGAAACAGGTGATGATTGTTGTTGTTTTGTGACAGTGATTTACCCCGATACACCCTGACAGAATCCAAGAACAGGAGGAAGCAGCTGAGACAATCCCAGTGTATGGAGCTGCAGATGGTATTTCCCACACTGCTGTAACAATCTCTGTCTAGGCTGGTTCCTAACGCTCCGATTCCCTCTGCTGGACAAATCGTTTCTTACATCCTTCAAACCCCAGAAATCTGGCCTTGATGACAAACTGAGATTTTAGTTTCACTGTACCTGGTACGTAACTGTAGCCAAAGTACCTAATCAATGGACTCGTTTTGATTGCTCAGGTCAAAAACACATTGTACATCTAATTAAAAAAGCAGAGACCGGGGCTGCGTCCCAAATGGCCCCCTTTTCCCTACACAGCGCACTACTTTTGACCAGGGCCCCCACATGGCTCTGGTCAAAAGTAGTACACTGTATAGGGAATAGGGGGTCATTTGGGACAAACACCAGCTCTCCTCCTTACCTGGATGTTCTTTTCACAGTCAGTCTGCTGGTGTAAGGCCAGCTCACTCTCCAGGACAAACTTCTTGCCACACTTGTCACAGATTTGCATGCGCCTGTGTGTGACGTTCATGTGCTTCTCCAGGTACCAGCGGGTGTTGAAGACGCGTGGGCACTTTTCACACGCCAGCGTCTCCCGCTCCTCCCCATCCGCTTTATCCCCCGTGGCAGAGCCAGCTGAGGAGGGGGTCCCCTTGCCCTCCCTGGCAGTCCGGCGCGTCCTCTTGGGCGGCTGGGTGGTCTTCTTCCGTCGGCCCCTGGTGGTCATGCCGGTGGTGCTCAGAGCAGTGCACTGGGTCTTCCTCCGGGGCTGGCTGGTAGCGGGGGCCACCCCACGCCGGGCCCTCTTGGCTCTCGTTCTGCGGCTCTCCATCTCTTCCTCCTCTTCCTCTTCCTCCAGATCTTCCTCCTCTTCCTCTTCTTCCTCCTCCTCCTCCTCTTCTTCTTTTTCGCTGCAGTGTCTCTCTGAGGCATCGGTTTGGGGGGTGGACTTGTCCCCCTTTGATACATTAAGTGTCTGATTGTTCAGGTTGACCTCCACGATGATCTGCTCCCGCTTGAAGGACTCCTCCTCCTCTTCTTCCTCCTCAGAGTCCTCGGAGGTGCCCCCATTGCCTGCCTGGGACCCCTGCGTGCCTCCCTCCTGCCCTACTGTCCCCTCTCTGTAGTACTGCTGCTGGGAGGAGGTGACATGCTGCGGGGACATCTGACTGGGGGTCTGGTCACCCATGGGGGTCTTGGCTGCCATCTTGTTGTCCACTAGCACAGAGTATGGCTTGCCCCCGCCCTCCCGCTTGTACAGCTTGCCCGCTAGGTCCAGGTCTGGGGAGTGGTAGTAGGACTGGGCCACCTGCTGCGTTCTGCGCCCCTCCTGTGACATCCCACCTGGGCTGGACACCTCTCCCTTCAGGCTCTGGCAGGATTTCATGTGTGGGGGAGGGGGAGACTGTAGTAGTGCTAGTTGAAGCACAGCCAGAGATTTGTTAGCAGTGTTGGTATTCTTAAACTGTGAGAGTACCCTCGCTATGTTGTAAGGAGGGGCAGGGGGAACGGAAGCAATCCCCCACCCCTCCCGCCACTGAGGAGACAGGAAGGAGGAAGGGAAGAAAGCGTCACCCAGATTCAAACAGGGCATCCATGCTTAAGACTGAGGACAGACCGCGAGTGCCATTCTGCTACAGCTTTGTTCCATAGGCTTCTGTTGAGCTTGACTCTCAAAGCTTCTCTGGAAGCTGGGGGTGTCTGCTCTTCAACCTCTGAGGTGTCGGTCTCTCCGCAGATGAAGCCTCTCAGGTTAGTCTCTTCACTCGAGGCTGTCAACGTTATATTGTGTGTTAGGGCTTCAGCCTTTAAGCTTCCGTCTCGAGGGGGAGCTTCACGCCGGACTTTGAGCCGCAGTCAGAACTTCTGTGCCTCGTTTCAGGAGCCACCTGCAATCTGCCGCCTGGGAGAGCAAGCGAAAACAGAGAACAAGAGATTAGGCTGAATTTTGTGACAAGCGTGAGGTGCTGCCTCAGAGTGAGTGTGTCTGATGTGAAACTAAAACCTGGGGGAAGGCGTTGTGAACTGAGACATGTTCCACCGCAACTGTTTCACTGGCATGTGTGAACATCCAAACCACACGCATCAGAGCTCTGTGAGAGAGGACTTAACCCCAAAACACACTCCTCCTGCTCCTCACAATCTATTTATGCTTTCAGGTCAAAATCATCTTTCATCAATCTCACCATCTTGTTAACCAGACTTGATATATGCCATCTTAAATCATAAAAAAATAAAAAATGATACCGTCACATTTAAATTAGAAAGCGCCCATCTTCCCTGTCGGCTTTCAAAACACCAGCTCCACCATACTTAAATCTCAGCGTTCACATTTCAATAGCAGTTAATACACTGCCATATATAACAATATTCGTAAGCTGGTGTGAAATATACAATTTTGCTTTATTTACTTTGCCTTTATTTAACCAGGTAAGTCACTGAGAACACAGTCTCTTTTACAATAACGATTAAATGACGGAGCAATGACAATTGGCAATTATGTAGGCCTATCTTTCGACAAACTTATTGAAAAAGTAAGCAATTTGCTCATTTCAATTGGCTCCTTGAACTCTGATGGTGTGTGAAACGTCAATGCATGTATGATTTGCACTCGTACCTTAACGCCTATAAATGTCACCCACCCCCACACACCCACCCCCACACACACCTATTGTGGCAGTTACAGAGCACCAAATAACCACAGTATGGGAGTTGTAAACGAGCTCAACCACAGGAAACTGTACATCAGCTTCTCTGTGTGAGTGAGTGATTGAGCGAGCCTGCACAGCGCATGTGATCAAAGACCAAATATACTTCGTGTATATGACAGTGTTTGGAAATGTAAACGAAGCTCTTGCATTTATTCTTGTTACTTGGCTTTCGAGGGGTCTTTTACTGCCTGCCCTATAACACTGTCATGGCAGTGACCCTCGAGGCACAGCGCTCGAGGATATGACACTAGTAAGTCAGACATAGCTACAAATGTAAGCTTTTTGTTATTTCCACATGTACGTTTGACCCCAAATGACCTTGGGCACGGACACTGACTCAGCACTGGAGTTGGTTTCTTGACTTGCAACGACTTCGAGAGCTACTAGAAAAAACATTTCCTTTCTCATAAACAACAAACATCCCCTGCTCAACGGCCCAATATAGTCTAACCGTCACAACCCACCTCAAGTCTTAGCAAACCCCCCCGCCCTTCCAACTCAAAACAGGGAGAGTCCACAGCTGCTTTCAAATCAATGCAATAATCAAGACAGATAGTGATATTAGAGAACACACCAGCAATGATTTCATAACTATTCTGCTACAGACAGTCTACAATAGTGATGGGGGGGAAAATGTACAGTTACATATCACTATATTACTGATACTTTGACTCCAAGTAATGATTTCACACACACACACACACACACACACACACACACACACACTCCTAGAAACCTGTGTCAAAACGCTGGTATTTTTCATCCTATAGTTTGTTTCCCATCTTTTTAAACAGTGAGCGAACATGTTTTCAGCTCTTCCATTTCCATGACTGATCAAAACTAATTTTCTCATGCTCTCTCATCTCTCTGCAGAAGACATATAGTGAGAAACATGTTTGGAACATCAAATTGAAAAAATTTAAAAAATAAATTTGCAGTACCGATTCGGAATGCATATTGAATCGTGAGAATCCCAATACATATCGGTACCTAAGTATCGTGACAATATTGTATCTTCAGGTCCCTGGCAACTCCCAGCCCTAGTCTAAAAGCAGTCTGTTCCGACGATGTGGAGTGTGATTCTGATCAAGTCAAGGAGGCCCTCTAACAGCAGACTCTAGCCCGCTGGACTGTGTCTGAGGCCGAGCTCCCCACACAGTCCCAAACTCTCTGGGTCCACCCCCTCCTCTATCCACTACACTCACGCTGCGAGAAGTACAATTCTGGAACAGACCGACTCAAATACACACATGCAAGCACTCAAACAAAATGCTTACGGCTATGTGTTGACAAATTATTAGTATTATTATTATTATTATTTTTTTAAATCAGAGGACAGACATGCATAGGCATTTAGACAAAAGCAAAACAATACACCCCCACCCACCACCTTTCTTCCGGTGCATGTTGACTTTCTGAGAATTGGACCGCTTTAGGTGCATTACAACCACAAGAGGAGGGAGTGGAGAGCACTGTGCGCCATACAGCACCTTGTCTCACCTACCGGAGCATTAAAAACTCCCTCAGATGCTCTCCTGCCCCGTGTGCAGACGTGATGTGAGATCTGCCAGAACCAATTCAATAGGCCCTGTACTCTCTTAACAGCTGCTTATGCACAGGAATGTAGTAGGGTCAAGAAGACAAGAGGCCTGTGCATTGATGATCCCTCTGAGTGGGGTGCGTGTGAAATGAGTCACGGCTTTCCTGATGTGTAGTGCAGGCAGATGTAGGCCTACCCTTACACCAAGGGTTTCAAACTCATTCGGAGGGCCGAGCGTCTGCAGGTTTTTGGTGTTTCCTTTCAGTTAAGACCTACATAACCAGGTGAGGGGACTTCCTTACTAATTAGTGACCTTAATTCAATAAAGTACAAGGGTGGAGTGAAAACCCGCAGACACTCGGCCCTCCGTGGAATGAGTTTGACACGTGCCTTACACCGAAGAATGAGGATTCGTTCTGCTCAGTGAAGATTTGCAAAGAAATTACTGGACCAGAACTTATGACAACTTTGCACAAACTTAGTGCTGTTCCGGTCATTAACATGATCAAACAGAGAGTGGGGGGGGGGGGGGGGGGGGGGGGGCAAGAGAGCATGTGCAAACGTTCCACAACCACACACAGGACAGCTGAGGTTCTGCAACTCGTATTTAGTAAAAATCCTTACTTAGATGAGTCACAGTAGAGTTTCACTCACAATGAGAGAGCACAGCCCTTTGATGTGGTGAGCAGGAAGAGAGCAGACTTCACAATATCAGTGGTAATTGTACGATTACCTTGTCAGATGTCGAGGTTAAATTCAGTGTAAATTCGGTCGTATATGACTCCGCTTTTTCCAGTTTGGTAGTGCTGAGCAATTCATGCTTTTTGAGGTTGGTCCTGTTTCAGCTTGATTATTAAAAATAAACAGTTTTCGATTTAAATGATTTCTTTATACACTGCTCAAAAAAATAAAGGGAACACTTTAAACAACACATCCTAGATCTGAATGAAAGAAATAATCTTATTAAATACTTTCTTCTTTACATAGTTGAATGTGCTGACAACAAAAATCACACAAAAATAATCAATGGAAATCCAATTTATCAACCCATGGAGGTCTGGATTTGGAGTCACACTCAAAATTAAAGTGGAAAACCACACTACAGGCTGATCCAACTTTGATGTAATGTCCTTAAAACAAGTCAAAATGAGGCTCAGTAGTGTGTGTGGCCTCCACGTGCCTGTATGACCTCCCTATAACGCCTGGGCATGCTCCTGATTAGGTGGTGGATGGTCTCCTGAGGGATCTCCTCCCAGACCTGGACTAAAGCATCCGCCAACTCCTGGACAGTCTGTGGTGCAACGTGGCGTTGGTGGATGGAGCGAGACATGATGTCCCAGATGTGCTCAATTGGATTCAGGTCTTGGGAACGGGCGGGCCAGTCCATAGCATTAATGCCTTCCTCTTGCAGGAACTGCTGACACACTCCAGCCACATGAGGTCTAGCATTGTCTTGCATTAGGAGGAACCCAGGGCCAACCGCACCATCATATGGTCTCACAAGGGGTCTGAGGATCTCATCTCAGTACCTAATGGCAGTCAGGCTACCTCTGGCGAGCACATGGAGGGCTGTGCGCCCCCCAAAGAAATGCCACCCCACACCATGACTGACCCACCGCCAAACCGGTCATGCTGGAGGATGTTGCAGGCAGCAGAACGTTCTCCACGGCGTCTCCAGACTCTGTCACGTCTGTCACGTCCTCAGTGTGAACCTGCTTTCATCTGTGAAGAGCACAGGGCGCCAGTGGCGAATTTGCTAATCTTGGTGTTCTCTGGCAAATGCCAAACGCCAAACGTCCTGCACGGTGTTGGGCTGTAAGCACAACCCCCACCTGTGGACGTCGGCCCTCATACCACCCTCATGGAGTCTGTTTCTGACCGTTTGAGCAGACACATGCACATTTGTGGCCTGCTGGAGGTCATTTTGCAGGGCTCTGGCAGTGCTCCTCCTGCTCCTCCTTGCACAAAAGCGGAGGTAGCGGTCCTGCTGCTGGGTTGTTGCCCTCCTACGGCCTCCTCCACATCTCCTGATGTACTGGCCTGTCTCCTGGTAGCGCCTCCATGCTCTGGACACTACGCTGACAGACACAGCAAACCTTCTTGCCACAGCTCGCATTGATGTGCCATCCTGGATGAGCTGCACTACCTGAGCCACTTGTGTGGGTTGTAGACAACGTCTCATGCTACCACTAGAGTGAAAGCACCGCCAGCATTCAAAAGTGACCAAAACATCAGCCAGGAAGCATAGGAACTGAGAAGTGGTCTGTGGTCACCACCTGCTGAACCACTCCTTTATTGGGGGTGTCTTGCTTATTGCCTATAATTTCCACCTGTTGTCTATTCCATTTGCACAACAGCATGTGAAATTTATTGTCAATCAGTGTTGCTTCCTAAGTGGACAGTTTGATTTCACAGAAGTGTGATTGACTTGGAGTTACATTGTGTTGTTTAAGTGTTCCCTTTATTTTTTTGAGCAGTGTACATTAAATGCACTGTGTATTATGTGAGTTGAATGCTGTAACACAGAATAAAACAATGAATACAAGCTGCTGTGAGGTAGTGACTACCCATTACTGCTCATCACTTATTAACCATCATTTATTCACATTACTTTAATCAAATACTTATGTTGTGTATATTACATTTGTTTTAATTGATGACTATTATTTCACCCTAAGTCATCTCATCTCTATAGAGCTGCTGCCTATGCAGTTTGACAAAAATCACTATTTCTGTAGTTCTTCAAAGTAAATACGGCATACTGTTATGACTGCTGAATACCAACTGTCAATCACTTAGATCATGTATTTTCAGTTAGAGATACCTTGCAAAGCAACTGCTTTCTATTCCTCACTTTGTAGAATATTGGCCTGTTGGAAACTACAACTCCATACTACATCGCACAGTTCGGGCTTGATCTGATTTGTGTCTAGAGAAACTGCGCAATGTCTGCAACGAGCTCACAGAAAAAGACAAAATGGAATTCAAGTATTTGAACTGACATTGGTCAATTAGTTGTTTTTAAAAAATGATCTAAAGTGTCTGCAAGATGGGCTCAAATCCTGTGCAGTTGGTAATCACAACTTCATGTTGGTAAATTGCATGTATATAGTGACATGTCGAGGGTATGCATCAAAGTGTGTCAGGTGAATCCTTCCCAGAGGTTTAGTTTCAATGCATTATTCTGCATCATTGAATTCCACCCTCTGTCTGTGGACTTAATGAGCTTTCTCTTTGAGGCAAATGTGTGAGGGTTCACATTCCTGACTCCAAACTCATAAGACCTTAACCAGCTCACTGTGTTGCGCACAGGAGGAGAGCCCCATGCCCTTGTAGGTATTTGTGCCTAAGCTTTCTACATGTATAGATAGAAGGGCAGCAGTGGTAGGCGATCATGCTTTAAACCTCCACAAGCCTCTGCTCTGTCCTAAACTCTATCCAAATGCATGGCCTACTTTTCTTTTTCGCTCTTTCCCTCTCTCAGTGGTGTAAAGTAATTAAGTAGTTATTCCAAGTATTTTTACTTAAGTTGTTTTTTGTGGTATCTGTAATTCACTACATCCCTAAAGAAAACTATATACTGTTTACTCCATACATTTTCCCTGATATTCAAAAGTATTTTGGGGTGCTTAGCAGGACAGGAAAATGATCAACATTCACACACTTATCATCCCTAATGTCTGATCTGGTGGACTCACTAAACACATGCTTCGTTTGTAAATTATGTCTGAATGTTGGAGTGTGCCCCCCGGCTATCAGTAAATTCAAATAAACCAGTAAATGATGCAACCTGGTTCGCTTAATATAAGGAATTTGAAATGATTTACACTTTTACTTGAAGTATATTTCAGCATTTACATTTACTTTTGATACTTAAGTATATTTCAAACCAAAAACTTTTACTCAAGTAGTATTTTACTGGTTGACTTCCACTTTTACTTGAGTAATTTTCTATTAAGGCATTTTTACTTTTACTCAAGTATGAGAATGTTGTACTTTTTCCACCACTGCCCTCTGTGACAACACAGGAAAGGAAGAAGGATCGGATGATGAAATGCAACAACGTAGGCTAATGAGACGGTCCATGGTGAGTCTCAGTTTTGACAGGTGAGAAGTCTGTCAACCTTAAAGTAAAAACACTAATACTGAAAGCCCTTAAAATACATGTCTCAGTCATTCGTGGGAGCCTGCCATTTAGCTACTATTGACAAACACATTTATCTATCAAGTTGGGTCCGACAATGTGATATGAAGGAACTGGAAGCTAAATGTTGTTTTAGAAATTAGGCTATATTCAACAGCGAACGTGTGCATGGCAAAAGACGCCTCATAAAAGCGTCTGCACAACCGACATATTGTGCTGTAATAAAAGTTGACATTTTGTTTCGCAAGAATTGGCAAGGCTGCAGCTGGGCCTAAATCACGGCTGACACACTGCAAAGCAATCCTTTGCCCCCTTCTCAAACATAATAGACTATCTAGCACGAATGCTAACTCGGCTTCGCCTGCAATCAATCTGGCCTAGCTAGCTATTTCGCCAGCTGGCTGGCTAGGTTAACTTGCTAACTACGTCAATTTGGCGCTAACTTTACCAACCCGCGATATATTTTCCAAATACTAACAATTGATAAAATACGCATGGCTATATTAGTTGAATCCTACAAACTCCAAAACAACGCATATTAACAACTGTTACACGGTTGAATGCAGTTTTGTTGGTAACAACCAACTTCAAAAAATAAGTGCAAAGAAAGGGTTAAACAAAAAGGAAACATTGGTTGGTCAAGACCGTCGGACTGAAGGCCGTTCGGCTAACTAATTTATTAGCTTACAAACAACTAGCAAGGTAGATTCAGCTTACAGTAGCTATCATTTTACATTGGTTGGAAATCGACATACTAACAAAAGACAGAAACAATTTGACTATATCTACCTAGCTAATCAAGCTCGCTACGCACTGTCCATTTCACCAGAAATAATACTAGCTAACATAGCTAGCGCAAATGTGAATTACCATGGCACACGGCTAACGTTAGCTAGCAAATCCTAGCTAATCACAGACGACTTTCACTTTTTTTAACCCAAAACCTCCCAGATATAAAATCGGCTAAACCGATATTTTACACCAGTATACAATCTTGCAGTATCAAATCTTATACAAGGTTAAACATGTCATTATTTGTTAATAAAATTGTTCAACAATCATAGCTACAATATTTTTTTAAAGAAAATCCTATTCCCGATGAAAAACCTAGCATGATAGCGCACAGCTCGTTACATACTCAATGACGGTTTATTGTCAGCAGTCTAGCTTGATAATAACCAAGACAAGAAAATCCTTCCTTTGTTTTGCATTGTAGACAAATGTCATGTTTGTAAATACATTAAAAATATACAATAACTTGTAGATAAATTATACCTTACCTTCGGTGAGAGCGCCCTCTTTCTCATTTCGTGCAATCAGAGTTGCAGGGATTCTGGAGTGCTGCAGACGCACAAAAAGAGCCAGCTACTCTTGCGGTTCACCACTGTTTGATAATCCTATTGCATGCTCGATTGCAAATGCGTTTACTAATGCATTTTTAGAATGTATGACACTGATATGTTAGCAGTGCTACTGTAGATCCATCGCTACGTGGCCCAGACAAGGTCTCGCGCGCACTAACGTTACCGACCTCGCTCATCCCAGGCACTGACAGGCAGGCCGCTGTCTGGGTTGGGTAGGCGCGCCACAATTTTTTCGTCTCCCCTCCAAACCAGACAGGGCACGATGCGCGCACTCGTCTGTCCCCATCTTTAGCCGGGAAATTATAAGAAAACCAGAGCTGGATTTCACACGGAATCGGTTACTGGAAAAAGCGAACTACTGCATGAAATGTACAGCTAAATGTCGGAGATTTCTGTTGGATACAGTATTTCACCTTATACTTTTCATTGCCCATTTCCTAAACATAGAAGCCTATAAGGATGGATATCTGTACTAACCAAACACAGTAGATTGACTGCGCCGTTGTTCACGTCTGTAACCACTCTTTTAAAACGAAATGTTTAATAATGTGCAACTGTATATTTAGCAACTTTCCCCTCTCACCTAGGTACTGAAATGTGTAATTGTCATTTGAAGTATGCCAATTATGGACATGCGAATAAGTTAATTATATTTTAATATTTACTGTAGTGCCCATAACTATGACTGTGTGTAAAACGAACAGGAAATCATACTTACATCCCGTGTGAACGAGACAGAATGATGCAGTTAAAAAAAATAAAATAAAAACTCCTTTATGCAAATGTCCTAAAATGTCTACAACCTATATCAGGCTGTTGGGCTAGGAGGTGAACGGCAATATAACAAAAACATCTGATATGAAACAGAAATATAAACCTAAAACTGGCTACCACTACTTTAGTTTTATCAGTGTATAAACTACATTGTATGTATTTATGCAATGGCAGCCTAACAATGTTTCTGTTCTCTGCCTCAATGTATACCTCAAAATCAGATGCCTAGGGAGTACTTTCAACCTCTATACAGAATTGACACAATGGCAGACAGAAGTTAAATCTGGTCTACATTTTATATTTATGCACTCAAGTACAGGTATTCAGAAATTGGATGCAAAACTCACAATACATTTACAGGGCCCTCTTGTGGCTATAAATGAGAAAACCATAATCGTGTCAGACTTGGTACACACACAAAAAAAAAAAGAGCTGTCACTTTGCTGTAGAAATAAGACAATTTTATTGTTAAGTTGAGACATTTAGTGGAATGCGGTGGCTTGCATATCCTCCCTCCAAAATAAAGACACAGCGACATACTTTAAAGAACGAGGGAAGGTTGCGACCCGTGACCATCTTACAGGCACGTTTCATACCACTGGGCTAGGAAGGCCATGTCACTGAGGACCATGGATGAGGTGATGTGGACAACGTGCTAGTAAACCAAAGATGATTCTGTAGAGGATCCAATCAAGTAGAGGGGAGTGCAGCACTGGGACTCCATGGCAATCAAACTGGGAGGATTTTAGGAGAGCTAGCTGTGAGAGGACATTTGACAGGCCATCTCTACACAATAGACAGTCAAAGGGATGGGTGGGTGGGTGTATATATATATATATATATATATATATATGGCTCTGGATAGATTAGTTCAGATCATTTGTTTGTACGAGGTAATTTAAAGTTATGAGTGGGAAAACAAGGGTGCTTTGGTGTATAGTAGCAGGATCTTATTCACCCAGGGAAGTTTGATTGGCTAAGATGAATGTAAATCCAGTTGATTAAATAGCTTGTCCTCTCAGATCAATAAATCCCCAGTATTGTGATTGCTGTGGTGGTTACAATAGGGCTAAAAATGTTCCATCTTTCTCATGACATTCCAAACAGCTCTTTCCCTAAATTAACACAATTACAACTTTGTCATATCACAGGCCCCTCGGCCACTGCGCTGAATTTGCTAGACAAATCCAATATCATTTACTGCATCACCAATTTTGTATTTTTGACAGAACTTACTATATGTAGTTTACCATAGATCAAGCCTCAGGCTCCCTCCTCCTCCCCCACACACACACGGCCAAACTTCAGAACTTTACCACACTCCCAAGCTGAAATTATTTCACCAGTCCATAGTTAGTGGGAGGAGAGTGTGTGAAGGTGGACGCCCATTCCCCTCACCCTCTCCCCACATCCTCTCCATGGCCCATGCATTGGCTGGTCACAGGGAGGGGCGGTTAGGTCAGGGTGTGTGGTTCTCACTGGGGCAGCTGGAGGAGTGTGCCCTGGCCGGCAGGCAGGTAGGTGACGTTGCGGGAGCGTGACAGCTGGAAGGCGATGTCCTCGGCAGCCTCCAGCTTACGCAGCTCTACCAGGCCGTCTCCAGCCTCCTGCAGAGAGTTAGCAATGAGCAGGGCAGCCTGGGAGTCACCCTCTGCTGAGATGATGGCTGCCTGTTTCTGTTGCTCAGCCTGGGAAAGTAGAGAAGAAACACTGTTTACTTCTATTCATCCTTTATGAAGGTGTGCAAGGGCAGAATCACTTGGTTGTTTACGGTCACTTCCAGCTTAAAGTGTATTAAAAATGCACGTTTATCATTCTTATCACCTTACAGAATAAATCTCTGTCAATGTTTCAAACAAACCCTTTCTCCTTCTTACCTTCTCCACGACAAACCTGGCCCTCTCGGCCTCCTGCTGAGCCACCTGTTTCATCTCAACAGCCTCTGTGAACTCCTTACCGAACGTCAAGTGTGTCTGAGGAAGAAGGAACATGACGTCTTCAATTAAAAACACAGAACATGTACAAGTGATGACCAGACCCACTGAGTAAGACACTGTTGCTTCCTTACTCATTAAAATGACGAAATTAAACATTTGCGCAGAAAAGTATTCTTCTCACAAGGTAGCGTTATTCAACATTGTAAATCATAGGTATTAGTCGTTTTGAGTGTGTTATCCCTTTAAAGAACAGCTTACCAGTGAGACGTCATCCAGGATGAGGCCGAAGGTGTTGGCTCTTTCTGTCAGGTCGTCACTGACCTGCCGAGACACCAGCTCTCTCTGGGTGATGAGCTCACCGGCATCAAACCGGGCCTGTGAGGTACACACAAACACACCTATATAAATATACACGCAAGGAAAAAACAGGATAGCGTAGACTTCACTGCAACCCAATGCCACTCAGACTTTTTTTTTTTTTTATAGAGGTGGAGTCTGTTTTTACCCCAAACACCAGGGTAAAACCTTATAAAGGAAACGTGGCATTAGTCTAACACTCACCACCACGGACTTGAGGACCTCTGTGGTGATGGATGGCAGTACCCTCTCGTCGTAGTCCTCTCCGATGCTGGTGAAGATGCGTGGGAGCTGGCTAGTCACCGGCCGGAAGAGGATACGCAGTGTGATGTTCACATTCTGCAGATCTGTGGCGGGAGAATTAAAACATTACCAAAAAATAAAACTGTAAGAGGACAGTTAACGTAAAAAGGAAAACACTCTTGGATAGAGCTTGAAATGAAACGATAGAAGGATAGGTAGGTAAAAGCTTTTAGTATGCCAGAGAAAGACTAAAGTGTGAAAGCCATTGTGCCGGTCCTCGTGACTCATGTTAGTTACCTTTGCTGCCTGTGATGACAGGCACGTTGCGCGGACGAGAACGGCAGTCAAAGATGATAGGCTTCTGTACCCAGGGAATGAGGAAGTGGGTTCCCTCGCCAACTACGGCGTCTTGCACTCCCCGGAACCTGTCAAATATAACTGCCCGATGACCTGCGTCAACTGAGACGTGAAGAAATATTAGGTCAATTCAGGTTGATAGTGTTATGGAACTCACAACTTTAAAGCCTCAGATATGTCATTCGTAATTTCTAGTATTGCATCCAAGTGCTACCTGCCGCCCAAGATCCCCTTTGGGCGGCAGGTAGCCTAGTGGTTAGGGCGTTGGGCCAGTAACCAAAAGGTTGCTGGATCGAATCCCAGAGCTGACAACGTAAACATTTGTCGTTCTGCCCCTGAACAAGGCATTTAACCCACAGACAGGCAGTCATTGTAAATAAGATTTTTTTTCTTAACTGACTTGCCTAGTTAAGTAAAAGGTTACACATCAACTGATCCATTTACAGAGCTCAATGTCTCACCATTGAAGAGGGCCGAGTTCACAACACCTCCACCAACGGCGAGGGCCAGCCCCAACTTCCCGATGGATTCAAATAGTTTCGCCATGTCTGTAGCCCTGAAAAAACAAATATTAAAAGATTAAAGCGATACATTTACTATAATTTCTATTGGAGCTCACCAGATAAAACTCTATATCTTAATTATATAATTGAGAATGTGGTGGTATAATACATCTACATGTAGGTAAGTAGCTCCTAAAGCTATCCAAATAAAAGTGTTGTTCGTTTTTCCAGAGCTCTGACTTAGTCCCTTCTGACGCGGTGGCCTTGGTCTGTCAATGGTGCCAAAGCTACATTAGCCATACTAGCTAGCCAAGCAAGCAGACTTTGCAACAAAAACGACTAACACCATTTAACTAGCTATGGGAATTGAAACATTTGTCACGGAATGTCGCACCTGGACATGTCATGCCAAGCGATTGCTCTAGATCAGGGTAACAAACACTATCATGACAATCTGTAGCTACATGCTCACGCAGCGACATGAACTTGCAAATCGGTCGCTCGTGTCCATGTTACCCAATGCCTACCTTCCCGGTTTACTGAATAGTTACCCACATAACTAGTCACACAGCATTACAATAGCAATATCTGACTGTTAGGGAGCTTTGTTAATTATATATTTATACATGTATCTAGTCAGAACGAATTAAATTAGCACTCACCTACTATTTTTTCAGTTCTGTCTATGACCTCCACCGGAGCCGACGTTATTTTGTTCTACACAGCATGGGCATCAACTTGTAACAAACTCCTCTCTGATTGGTTAAGTAGTGCTTCGGGACATGTTTATTGATGCAATTCATTGGCTAGTGAGAATATCGCTGAGCATTCTGGTTACTGAAGTTCACCAACTATGATAATAGTACTATTATGATATAATTAAGCAATAATGCACGAGGGGGTGTGGTGTATATAGCCAATATACCACGGCTATGGGACGTTCTTAGTTGCAACGTGGAGTGCCTGGATACAGTCCTTAGGCGTATTGTATTGGCCATATACCACAAACTCCCGAGGTGCCTTGTCGCTATTATGAACTGGTCACCAACGTAATTTAGAGCGGTAAAAATACGTTTTGTCATACCCGTGGTACACGTCAGCCAATCAGCATTCAGGGCTCGAACCACCCAGTTTATAATGATAATTAGATATTTATTTCATTTGAAAAGGGTTGAATCACAGTTTCTAAACACTGAGGTGCAACATCGCAAGACTTCCAGGAAAGATTGAGAAACAGACCATACAGACCAGGCAAGGATTTGGGTTTGGAGAAGTGAAAAATTCTTCGTTAGTTGTTATTAATTTTCCCAAAATCTAAAGGCACAATCTATATTTGAGCCAACATCTTATTACTCCAACATCGTGAAACTGACAAACTGACACGTTTTTATGTTCGTCAAAAATACGTTATTATATCGAAGGAGTGCCTTTGATTTGACGGTCTACACAAGTGCAGTTCAGCGCTAAACAACCCGTTAGACGCGATGACGTGTTTCTGCGCATGAGCTTGTAGGCCATTGTCGCCATGACATCGCCTACAAGTGTGATCGGGGATTTCTATTGGAGAAGCAGTTTCAGCAGTTTCATCTTCATACTGTACTGTCTTTGGTTGAATTAATCGTCTCTTTGGCGAGAATAATGCATAGTCCATAATAATGCCATATGTTTGACTGTTTCTTCTTCAGTTAGTGAGACATATTATGAAAATAAAGTTGAACTTACTGTGTATCATTTCAGAACGTTCAGTGGCAGGTTTCACACACACACACACACACACACACACACACACACACAGAGTCTTGTGAAGAGGACGCGACAACACTTTTTCCCCCTCAGGAGACTGAAAAGTTTTGGCATGGGTACCCAGATCCTCAAAAAGTCATCCTGACCGGTTGCATCGCCGCCTGGTATGGCAACTGCTCAGCATCTAGGCGCTACAGAGAATGGTGCGTACAGCCCAGTACATCACTGGGGCCAAGCTTTCTGACATCCAGGACATACGTTTACATTTACAGTTGAAGTCAGAAGTTTCACATACACCTCAGCCAAATACATTTAAACTCAGTTTTCACAATTCCTGACATTTAATCCTTGTAAAAATGCCCTGTTTTAGGACAGTTAGGATCACCACTTTATTTTAAGAATGTGAAATGTAAGAATAATAGTAGAGAGAATGATTTATTTCAGATTTTATTTCTTTTATCACATTCCCAGTGGATCAGAAGTTTACATACACTCAATTAGTATTTGGTAGCATTGCCTTTAAATTGTTTAACTTGGGTCAAACGTTTCAGGTTGCCTTCCACAAGCTTCCCACAATAAGTTGGGTACATTTTGGCCCATTCCTCCTGACAGAGCTGGTGTAACTGAGTAAGGTTTGTAGGCCTCCTTGCTCGCACACGCTTTGTCAGTTCTGCCCACACATTTTCTATAGGATTGAGGTCAGGGCTTTGTGATGGCCACTCCAATACCTTGACTTTGTTGTCATTGAGCTATTTTGCCACAACTTTGGAAGTATGCTTGGGGTCATTATCCATTTGGAAGACCCATTTGCGACCAAGCTTTAACTTCCTGACTGATGTCGTGAGATGTTGCTTCAATATATCCACATAATTTTCCTCCCTCATGATGCCATCTATTTTGTGAAGTGCACCAGTCCCTCCTGCAGCAAAGCACTCCCACAACATGACGCTGTCACCCCCGTGCTTCACAGTTGGGATGCTGTTCTTCGGCTTGTAAGCCTCCCCCTTTTTCCTCCAAACATAACGATGGTCATTATGGCCAAACAGTTATATTTTTGTTTCATCAGACCAGAGGACATTTCTCCAAAAAGTACGATATTTGTCCCCATGTGCAGTTGCAAACCGTAGTCTGGCTTTTTTATGGCGGATTTGGAGCAGTGGCTTCTTCCTTGCTGAGCGGCCTTTCAGGTTATGTCGATATAGGACTCGTTTACTGTGGATATAGAAACTTTAGCCTAACCTGTACCCTTATCCTTTTTATTTTTTTATTTAACCTTTATTTAACTAGGCAAGTCAGTTAAGAGCAAATTAAGAACAAATTGTTATTTACAATGATGGCCTACCCCGGCCAAACCCTTCCCTAACCCGGATGAGGCTGGGCCAATTGTGTGCCGCCCTAACCCTAGCCTTAACCCGAAAACCTAACCTTAACCGTAACCCTAGCTCCTAACCCTAGCCCTAAAACTAACCCTAACTCCTAACTCTAACCCTTAACCTAATTCTAACCCTAACACTAATTCTAACCTTAGCCCTAAACCCCCTAGAAATAGCATTTGACCTTGTGGGGAACGACAAAATGTCCCCAGTTGGTCAAATGTTTGTTCATTTAGTATTCTTTTCGAGACTTCTGGTCCTCACAGGTGTAGTTATACACGTCCATGTCCACACACACACACACACACACACACACACACACACACACACACACACACACACACACACACACACACACACACACACACACACACACAATTTGTTGAAAAACAAATGTATCTCATTACTAGACAATTATAATCTAGGTTTTCAATTGACCAATGCATTGATTCATTTTTGGACCTGTGAACCTGGCCTTCTGTTCGCCCCCTGGCGTTTGCAATGAAGAACAACAACAATCTTAACTCTCAAGTTCCTACGTCATACAGTTTCACTTTCCATCCATGTTTTGAACAACATGCAAGTGAAGTACGTCCACGTCTTTGGTGCGAAACGAGAGATATGAGAGGCTTCTAAAAAGGTAAGGTAAGGATATTTGCGTTGATATCGTTGTGAAAAAAAGCAATGCCTTTGAAGAGCTCTACTTTTTGAGGTCATTTTAAATTGTGTCGTTGGATTTGTGCACTTCCTTGAAGTTTCATTTTCCCAGTCTCCGTGGTCACACTTACCCATTCCTTTGATTTTCACAGATGTTGTGATCTGATGGTAAAAGTGATGGTCTCTTTTATAGAGCGGGAAGGGAATTTATTTCTGAAACAGTGGATGAAAGTAATTTGAGGCATACTGTGCCTACTGCTCGATTGCTTTTTGTGGACCCTACTTGAACCTCAAGCAGTCAGTTCGCACATCTCTCTTTACAGTATACTATCAACATCAACGGTATCTCAAGCTGTTTCCATAGCAATGACCTCCGTTGACACAGCAGTTGAATAAAACAACGTTTCTGTTGATTATGTTGATGAAGTTTCGTGGCAACGTCCAGTATAGGGTGTCATTTAATGAAATATCCAGATAACCCCCACAAAAAAATGGTTACGTTGGCCTATTACATGGCAATGACAAATGTATTGACAATTTACGATCAGTGGTTTTGGTTGAAGGGAGACTTGGCTTGGTATACCTATGTATTCCTCCTGTATGTCTGTAACCCGGTTTTGCCCAGCAGATGGCGGAACTGTGCAGGACAGTGAGGGTGAGTGGCCTGCCCACTGATTTAAAGGAGGACCGGCTAACAGACAAGCTGTACATCTACTTCCTGAGCGCCAGGAATGGAGGAGGGGAAATAGCATCTGTCACCATTGTCAAGGCAACACCCGGCTCTGCCCTCATCACCTTTGAGGACATTGGAGGTCAGTGTGTGTGTGTGTGTGTGTGTGTGTGTGTGTCTGAGGCTCCAGGGAGGGGAGAGCTGGTGAGGTGCATCGGGGATAGAATGTGAATGATGAATTGGTAGAGAGAAGAGATCAGGAGACTGGAGACTTGATGGTGATGAATGGACTATTTCACCATAACGTAGAGTCATAAAGTAACAACTACAGTACGTCGTTTCCACTGCTAAGTTCCTTAGCAGTAGATTTCCATCTGGCTCGTTGACCATGGCCACTCTTTTTAAACTTCATTTTGCATCCATTTGCAAATGAACTATGAAATGCAAGGTATTATGCTTCATGGCCTGTCACTATTGATTAACTGTGAGCTCGGGTGTTGGCATACATTTCAAGGAGAGGCCAGGGGCAGGAGTGCTTAGTAAGGGTGTTTCTCTGACTGAGATTGATTTAGCTCTTGTACTCTGGTGACCCCGCATAGTGGCGAGGCGCGTGCTTCAACATGGCCGACACATTCTGAAGGTGGACGGGAAGAAGTATGAACTCACCTTGAGTGAACCTCACAAAGACCTGGACCCAAATAAGGTATGTTGTTGACACGATATTTGGAAAAAGGCGACACGTTTTGTTTAGACTTACATGTTCTCCCTCTTTCGCCCACTCTCCCTCTCCCGTTCAGGTCATCTTGAGCATGTCTGTTACTGTGGACTACAGCCAGCTACCTGGAGGAAAGGCAGCACTGACCAGCCTTGACAGGAGTCATGATGTCCAGATCCACTATAACAACCCAGAGCAGCTCTGCACCTTGCAGGGCCTCTACTCCCAGGTCCAGGCTGCACTGGTCCAAATCCTGGGGCTCCCTGTGGCCCTGGCCTCCACAGATACACCCCCACCTGGGGCCAATGATGTTCTGGGAGTCCTTACTAGAGGCACTAGGGGCCAAGCGAAGAGGACTCATACCCAGGAGGCGACAGGCTATCACAGGAGAGGTGATGAGCAGAGTGATCTAGGCTCAGGCCCACATAGGGACTTTACGTTTGGAGGTCAGGGCTGGGAGGGGGAGGGGACAGCCCAGGCAGAGGGGGGTGCTGTGGGTCTGTGTCTGTCTGAGGAACCCCCCATGGTGGAAGAGGACCTCTCCCTGATCATGGATGCAGACTTGTTCCAGTACCTGCAGAGGCAGTGTGGAGAGGAGTACCAGGAGATCCTCACCCAGCATGGGGTAGAGGTGGTGGACGTGACCGCAGAGGGGGTGACCACCCTGTTCCTACAGAGAGTCCCCGGGGTGGGGGACATTGGGCAGGAGCTGGAGCGTCTGAGGGGGGCTCGTGGGGAGCTGAGCCGGCTCTACCAGGAGAACGAGGCCAGGCTCCGGCGAGCCCAGCTGCCCAAGAGCGTCCTCTCGCCCAGGGGAGGCCTGTCCAGGGCCATGGAGGTCCTGCGGGTCAGGCTGCCCAAGCTGCTGCTCAGTGAGGATGACCGGAACATCTACATAGTTGGCAACAGCAGCGATGTGTCCGAAGCTAAACAGTTCCTCCTCCTGGGGGAGAGAGAGGAGGCGGTGGAGGATGTAGCCAGCTTGTTACGATCTCCCTCATCCACATCTGGTTCCTCCAAGCCAGGAGAAGAGGAGAGACTCAAACCCACTCTCTCCTCCACAGCAGGAACACCCCTGGACGCCAGGGTAGATAAGCTGCTAAAGCAATATGAGACGGAGAGGAGGACAGAGGGGGCCCGAGGGTATAAGTTTGCCCCCCGCTTCAAGGCATTAGGGCCGGCTGGGCTAGGAACCAGACCTAGGGACACAGTGACGGTAGGGGACACATCTCCAAGTATACGACCGGGCCTTGGACCCATGTTAGGCCATGACCTGTTTGGCTTAGACAGAGCAGGGTCAGGTGTTGGGGGACTCTCCAGGCCAGGTACACAGAGTAGTGGAGAGGATATACTGTTCAAGAGAGGTGAACCCCTGTTCACCCCCTCCTCTATGGAGAATGGACTCTTCCTGAGCTCAATACCAACACATGTTGGGCAGCAGGGTGAGACAGCCCCATTCACCTCAACTCTGAACACCTTGTCAGGGGGCAGCACCATCCCCACCACCATCTCAACCTCCGGGTCAGGATCCACCCTGAAGCGGGCCAGTAGTTTCTCGGGTCGGGCCAGGTCCAAGGTCCAGGAGCCAGGACAGAGTGAGGCTGAGAAGGCCACAACCAGAGCCAGGCGGTCCAATAGCTTGGACAGGAGAAATGCCTACAGTGCAGAGCTAACCATTTCCATGGTGATATGGAATTACATGAAGGAGGCCTACGCCACCCGTATACAGGACATAACCTCTGACCTGCATGTGAGGGAGAGCCAATCAGACAAAAGCAGTGACATCACTGTCATCCTTATGGGGGCGGAGTCATCTGTGGTGAACACCTGTCAGTTGGAGATGCAGAAACTGGTTGCCATGGTGAAGACAGACTTCTGTTTGCAGGAGTTGCCTCTGGCAGAGTTAGGCGTGTCTGACCCAGCAGATGAGACTTTAGAGGTGTGCTGTGCTGAGGTGAGGCAACGGTTCAAGAAGGTCTCCATCCAGACAATGAGAGATAGCGTGTTTCTGATTGGCCCCAAACAGCTGTGCTCTCAAGTGGGGGCAGCACTGAGGGAGGTGTTCCCTGGAGAGACAGGCCAGAGGGGGGGAGAAGAGGACTTCTCTGTCCCCTCTACCTCCACTTTGAATCAGTCCAGTTCATTTCAGATGAAGGGGGTCCAGAACTCCACACAGTTTCAGACCAATAGCCCTCAGCGGATGTCTGAGACTCAGAGAGGGGGAGAGGAGGGGCCTGGTGCCAACAGGGAGAAGAAAAACATCCAGAGGAGTGATTCTTCCAAGAGGACGAGGAACAGCGAATCAGAACACAAGAACACAGTTGTTAGCCAATCACCAGCGAGGAAAGACCCTGTCATAAAGGAGAAAGTGGAGAGGGGAGGGACCATGGAGGCAGACGGGCGCAAGACTGACACATTTCTAAGCTATTCAGCGATAGGTAACGGAGGAAGCCCGGGAGCGGTGAATGGCGGCGGTACCAATCAAGACATGGTCACGCCCCCAAACGAAAGCAACCTGAGATCCAGAGTGACCCAGAAGGACAACAACAGACAGTCTGGTGGAGCAGAGAACCAGGAGAGGTCAGGGTCAGGGGGAGCTCTGACACGTCACGGCCCGGGAAGGTCTAGTCTGTCTGGGGCACGGACACAGATCTGTGTGTGTGGGGAGAGTGGGGCGTCAGTGAAGAGGACAGGGTGTGGGGTGACCCTGTGCCCACAGTGCCTTCTCAAAGTCCACGTCCAATGCAGGGTTTGCCCCAAGGCTGAGGTGGCAGTTCCACAGGGCGTCCAGGGTAACATGAGCTACTCTGAGATGCCCTTCACCCTGCCAGGCCATGGCAGAGACCCCGTCGTTAAGATCACCTACTGCATTCCAGATGGCATTCAGGGGGTAAGGGCAAGACTTCTCTACCAGGCTATCTGATGAGCCAATTACAGTTGACATTTTAAACGTGTCATGTCAACTGTCCAAATGCACTCTTGGCATTATTAAATCAGCTTACCGTAATTTCCGGACTATTAAGTGCACCTGAATATAAGCCGCACCCGCTGAATTTAAAAAATATATATTATTTTGAACATAAATAAGCCGCACATGTCTATAAGCCGCAGGTGCCTACCGGTACATTGAAACAAATGAACTTTACACAGGCTTTTACGAAACACGGCTTGTAACAAAAATAAATAGGCTTTAACAAAACACTGCTTGTAACAAAAATAAATAGGCTTTAACGAAACACGGCTTGTAACAAAAAATAATAATTAGCAGTAAGCTTTAGTTGTCTTTTTGCACTGAGTCAATTCCTCACGCTGCTGTTTCCAACGTCTTATCATCGACTCATTAAGACCAAGCTCCCGTGCAGCAGCTCTATTTCCTTTTCCAACAGCCAGATCAATCGCCTTCAACTTGAAAGCTGCATCATATGCATTTCTCCGTGTCTTTGCCATGATGAGGGTGACAAAATGACTACCGTAATCAGAATGATGGGAAGTTTGAGAGCGCTCGATTTAATCTAAACAGTAAACTAAAAAGTTGTTTGACCTTAACCCGTTCGGCAATTTCACTGGTCTAATGAAAGCTTCATGCCGGCAAAAAACTGAGCACGTCACAGAATGTGTTTTTTTTTTTAGAAAAAAAAATTGAAAGCGGGAAAAATCCATATATTAGCCGCGTCATTGTTTAAGCCGCGAGGTTCAAAGCGTGGGAAAAACGTTGCGGCTTATAGTCCGGAATTTACGGTATATCAAAATGTTAAGTCTTAAGTATTCCTTGTCAGTAATTGCTTGCTTTGCATTTCTAAGTTGTCATGTTTAACTCCTAAACTGTCTGGTGGCTTTTACAATCTGGAACACACCCCACTATCTGCCACATGTCCCTCTCTTGTTGTAGAGGGGCCACCCCTCGCCTGGCTCTGCATTTCGGGGGGGAGTATTTGAGGCCTACCTTCCCCTATGTGAGAGGACCAGGAAACTCCTACCGCGGCTGGAGAAAGCCTTCAGGCTAGGCCTCACCTTCACTGTGACGGGCAGGGAGCCAGGGGCCAGGGTCAGCTGGGACAGCATCCCCCACAAGACCAGCCTGCAGGGGGGCAAGTCTGGGTGAGTACTGGAGTCACAGTACCCATTAGTGACTCTCGACTGAAATAGCAACAGTAAAGAGCAGAAAGTCAGGGGTCAGTGTTATGTGCTGGTCATTTTATTACCTAGTGTGTGTCCCAAATGCCACCCTATTCCCTTTATAGGTCACTACTTTTGGGGGTATGATGCCATTTAGGATGTAACCTATGTAAGAAAAGCCCTATTGAGCTCTGGTCAAAAGCAGTGCACTATAGAATTAGGGTGCCATTTGAGATATACGCTATAATGTAATTTTGTGTCCACACAGGAATGGTTATCCAGACTCCACCTATCTGAGTCGACTGTCTGAGGTACTGAGGGCTCATGGGATTGAGGAGGCCCCTGCCAAGTCGCAAGACCAAAACAAAACCTGACAAGGATAGTCTTATCCATGTTTTTAATCAAGGTGTTTGTTTCTATCCGGTGTTGTAAGAATTTAATCTGTATGTATTTTGCACTGTGTCCCTAGACTCCCAAGAAATGTGGAACGCTTGTGTGAGTCTGTATAGTAATAAGCCAATGAGAGAAGTCCTTTTGGTTCTTAAGAGTTTTATAGTTGTACTGTTGTTCATGCTTAATCAGGACCAGTTGATTTACACAGATATTTTACGGATGATAGTGGCACAAAAGTTTTTTGAGCTACTATTGTTATTGGACCAATATTAGTCCTGGCAGCTATTGTTTATTTGAGCTGTACCGTGTTTTGGATCTCCAGAGATTTCTGACAGTGAACATTCCCGTCTTTATCTTACTGTAACCGCGTACCGTCCATATCTTTTCTGTACTCCCACAGCTGATAGCATTCCCATTCATTATGTAAACACTCAAAACATGAGCCATAAAATATCAAGGAATTGCAGTTCCATATTGTTTCCTCACAGTAGCATCCTAATAACACAGTAACAAAGCCACAGCTCCAGGTCCAGTCTTTTTTTTTCTTCCCGTTATGCATTTTTATTAGTCCTGGAAAACATGTAAGGCATATGGTAACATTACACATTGAAGCATTACAAGCTCTAGAGCCCATACTGTGGACAGCATGGCACCACGTACGCAGTAAAACCCAGTCAAGCACAGAAGCAGCATCAATTCAAAGGGTTTAAAAAACAAAGTGGGGACAACTTAATAGAAGAGTGGAAAACAACACTATAGACAGAAGGAACGAAAACAACACTATAGACAGAAGGAATGAAAACAACACTACAGACAGAAGGAACGAAAACAACACTATAGACAGAAGGAGAGAAGGAATGAAAACAACACTACAGACAGAAGGAGAGAAGGAACGAAAACAACACTATAGACAGAAGGAACGAAAACAACACTATAGACAGAAGGAACGAAAACAACACTATAGACAGAAGGAGAGAAGGAACGAAAACAGCACTATAACAGAAGGAGAGAAGGAACGAAAACAACACTATAGACAGAAGGAGAGAAGGAACGAAAACAACACTATAGACAGAAGGAGAGAAGGAACAAAAACAACACTAGACAGAAGGAACAAAAACAACACTATAGACAGAAGGAGAGAAGGAACAAATACAACACTATAGACAGAAGGAGAGAAGGAACAAAAACAACACTATAGACAGAAGGAGAGAAGGAACGAAAACCTAGCAAACAAATCATTGTGTAGGTAGAATAGCTGTCTCACAGTAAACCGTGTGTGGAAACTGAGCTGTCTGGACGGGAAAGTGACAATGGACCTGTTTTTCTGAAGCTTTCCCATAGACGGGTTCATGTGCATCTTGTCATGAGGCTGACTTGACAGTGTCAGATGGGGGAAGAGGAGGGGGAATGGGAGCGGGTATGGGTGCAGTGAGGAGAGGCGAGGGGGGGGGGAGCAGGTATAGGTGCAGGGATTTGGCTGCTGTTGGCACCGTGAGGAAGAGGGTGGAAAGGGACTCCCTCTGCACAGAGCCACTACTGAACTATACAGTGGAAGGAATAATGAACTATACACACGTGCCTTTTTTCCAGGTCACCTACACACAGATCCTAGTGTACTATACACATCGTAACAAACCTAGCCAAATGCACCAGACACTCACAGCATTTCTATAGAGTCGTGGAATATGTTGGTAGTTGGCACATTGCAACAGTTTTTAGTGATTGCTAATGAAGAGCCAGAGACAGCCAGAAATGGTTGGGTGGTTTTCTTTTAGGGAAGGGGGGGGGGGGGGGGAGGATGGGTGGGGGCTGTACGGCTCTGGATGTGGTAATAACCGTCAGACTGGGATTCTCTTTCTAACTAGGAATACACTCCACCAAGCACTGCGATTGACATAAGACTGGAAAGGAGGACGATATAGTGTGTGTGAGAGAGAGAAAAACGAAGAACAGATGTACTCAAATGTAGTCATTTCTGATCAAGAGTAAGGGAAGCTGTTTGGAATGACCTGTGAGAAACCATGTGAAACAGTGACATTAAGACCTGCCAATCAAAGGAACCCTGTTATCTAGAACAATACAGCTGGGAGCTGTGATGTTTTCCGATGCATGAAATGCCCTAGTTTCTTGAAGGATCATCGCTGGTTTTAGAGCTCTTGCATAAGAATGTGTGTCTGGCTGGAAAAGCAATTCAAGCTGACACACAACGTAAATTCACCAAGCTGGAAAAGCAATCGGGCACTAGGGGTTGGGAGGAGTGGGTTAGGGCTCAGGCACAGCCAACATCAGATTCATCCTGTCCTCTCTGACACCCAGTTACACCCCACGCCCTAGCCACTCACTACACCCACCCACCCGTGTGCTGCAGCTGAGTTCATCTAAGAGACCTTTTGGTTCTATCAAACAGGAAGAAAAACATTGAATCAAATGACATATAATCTCTGCACCACATGCCATTGGATGCATGCAATTTAATTCCAGATGTTAATGTGATGTGTGCGTATGGTGTGATGAGTGTGTGTATGGAGAGGGGAGAGGGCGGGGCTTTGGCTAACTGATAATTGACTAGAACCAAAGAGCTCTCGAGGTGCAATAGAGGATAGTGGAATGTCTGAGACCAACAGGCTGTATGTGAACTGGGATCGGCTTTCGGGCGGATATGTTGCGTCTGGGACAGATCTAGAGCTGCGTTTCTATCTGTGCAGCTGTGAAATATGGCCTCGCTATGACATCCGCTACACATCTGCTACCTCACTCTCTCTCATCCCATACAAACCATTTGGAGTCAGGCTAAGAGAAACAGGAAACCGGAGTAGGGTGGTGTTCACAAAGCTAAACTAGAGAGAGGTGGATGAAAGAAATGGTCCATGATTCACCTGGTTATGTATATTTTTGAATGGATGTTTTATTTCTCTTTTTAGGGTTTTTTGGTTGCAATTCTAAGAAGATTGTAGTTTGTGTGCTTTGCTGTGCAGCCTAATCGTCCACGCACCTCGTCCATGCACTCATCCCTGTTATGGAGATTACATGGTGTGGTTGTTAACGCATAGGCCTGTCGACTGATGTGGGCGTCAGTTTGTTGTTGTAGACGTCTGAGGCCTGATAATACTCTGTTGACACATTTCACTGATCTGAGATCAGCGAGGACTGTGAGGAGTTTGGATATGGAGGGAGGTGCCTCTCAACAAGGTAGTGTGTCTGTGTGTCTGTGTGTGTGTGTGTTAGGATCGAGGCATGAGAGCAAGACCCCAATCAATCAGAAATGACTAAAACCTTTTGTAAACTGTAGCAAAATTCTATCAGCAACCATAAGCATTTGGGACAGAAATCATACACAGATTGTTTTTGTTTTTCTACAAGGTCATAGGAAAAGTACCCAAAAACATTTGTTTTCTTCTCCTTTTCATTGAATGCACCGTTGTAGTCAAGACATTGACAGAGGAGTACATACAGTTTGGCACAAATGGTCAGGCCCAACAGAAAGGCTCATCACATTGAAAAGGAATGTAGTTAGGCAGGTCCCACCGTAAAGAGTATGAACTTTGAACTTTAAACCCCTTGGAAAACAAAACAAAAAAAACATAGGTCAAACCAAAAAAAACAAACATATTAAGTAAAACATCCTTTTACTGAAGCATTAGCTTCTGACATGGCATTCAGAAAACAGAAACACCGTCCACAGGTTCACAGAAGGAGCCCAGCAGATCAGAAAAGAACACTAACCAGAGCCTGACAGAACACAGTCACTCCCCACACCGGCATGGCACTCACACTCAGTCCCAGGCCCACTGCTGTCCCCGCTACACCGGGTCGTCCCTTTCACAGCCCCGGATGAATGGTATGACTTGAGCTGCCACCCAGGAGAAGCTGGCAGAGGGTAGAGGAGGAGATGTGTGCTTGTGTTTCGCGTGCATGCAAAAGTGTCACTTCCGCTGTACTTCCAGTGAGTTTCAGCAGATACAGTATGGTCTCTTTGAGTGGGGAAGGAGCGAAGCGGATTCAGAGCCAGCGGGACTGGAGTGGGACTGCCATGCCTGGAAGTGCATTAAGATCAGCGAGCAGAGTGCAAAATACCTATACCAACTGTCCTCTTAACATTGGCCTCATCAGAGAAGGGGAGGAGCGAGAGAAAGAGAGGATTAGAGCTAGACAGCTGTGAAGATAAAGAGTGTAAGGAAGGGGAGGTTGTAATGGGGTTGAGGAGGGGCAGGTGGGAGTCTTTTTTCGTAACCTGACAAACGACCTGAGGACACACACATCTTCACACACAGTGACTGACACACAACATGAGGGAGGCCACTCATGCTAACACAACAACTTCTTTACAAAGTCACTAGTCACCATTTTGAGACTCTTCACAGACAGACTGGCAGGCAGACAGGCAAGTGTGTGAAGGGCATGGATTCTCACATCTTTCCAAATGGGAGAGTAGTGGGGTGTTTTTGAAGTCCATACTGCAGGACTCCTGCTCATAACAGGTTTAGCTTCCGTCCATATTGTATTATAGACAATTCATCTCTGACGTGAGAACGAGTATCAGATTCATTCAATATAATTTAGAGGAGGTCGAAAACAAAACCCTGCTTCATTGATACAAAGGGGTCCCCTATAATCAACTTCTGAAAACCAGTCTTGCTGTTCTAAATTATGTCCACAAGGGGCAGCAGTGCATTCGTATGGGAGAGGCCAACTATTGATTGTGGCCCGAGGTGTGCCACCCCCACACAGACTATATGGGATTTGAATGTCCTCATAATATACTGATACAAAGAGAAATATTTCCAGAGTGTAGTAACTAGGATGTTAGCCTGATTTTACTGCTCTGTACTACAGCTTTAATACTAAAGCCGGGGGTTTCATTAGACACTTTACTGCTCTGTAATACTGCTCACTCACTCACTCGCTCACTCAGATAGACTGAGAAATAGACCACAGCGCCATCTCTGACGAGCCTGTTGCCTGTTGCTATGCCGACCAGAGAGAGAGAGAAAGAGATGGAGAGAAAGGAGAAGGGGGAGGGACGGGTGAGAATGCACACCAGCAGGAGTTTTTTTACCCTTCTAAACGCCCCTGTTCCAGATCAGGGCAAACGACAGGCGAGCGGTCACTGTGAAAGGAGTGGAATGCCATGGAATGTCAGGGGAGGAACAGGGTCTGATATCAAGGAACTGGGCGGCATTCACTCTATCTTACTCCATTCAAATGTCTTAGTGTCTCTACACAACACTGCCTCTTTGAACACATCGTCCTGTGTGTGTGTGTGTGTGCCCCTTGTTTGAAGAGAAACAATTTTCTCTCCTAATTGGCACTGTGCGCTGCTTGCCAACAGTTGGTTCATTAGAAACATCAGTGTGTGTACAGAGCACCAAAACTAAGCCCTGATTTCTCCCTCCCTATTTAATACTGGACCAAATGGCTCATTCATTCTCTGTCTGGAGCTTCATCCTGTCACACGCTATTGTCTGGTCTCTAGTGTGTCACCTCTAGGATTATGGGACATGTAGTGTGGGCTCAGCTGTGAGGTGGAGCTGTGTGATACTAGAAGTGCCATGGCATTTAAGGGATGTGCCACTAACCTTTCTTCATATACTTAAATAAAGAGTGGGTAGTGGGGACTGACAGGGGAGTTCTGTAACCACTGGCTTTGGAGTCAAGCATCACACAGCCATGCAAACATCTCCAGGGGAGCTGATAGCCAATCACAGACAAGCAAACACTGACTGACTCATGCACAGTGACATAACACAACACTGGACCGTATGTGAGATGGTGGGTGGGTGTGGTTCTGTCTGTCTGTCTGTGGGTTTATACCACAGGGAGAGGGGGAGGGTAGGGGGAACTCAGTAGAAGGAGAGGTGGCAGGTGGAAGTCAGCGCAGGGCAATCTAGCATAGTGGGAGTCGACATGGAGAGGGACATGGAGGGAGGAGGGGCGCTGTGTGAGTTGGAATGGGTCGAATTATCGTTGTCAAGGCAACAGTGATGCGCCCCAGGCCTGGGCATTATACCCACACTGTCCCTCTGTGTCTCTCTCTCTCTCTCTCTCTCTCTGACTCTCTCTCTGGGGTCTCAACAGGCAACACCTTCAGACTGTTATGACATGAGTCATAGGAGAGCATATAGTAGTGGTCATTTTCCCATGGTGGCGAGGTGAGGGCGGGATCTGTTTTGTGAGCCCGGCTATCATTAAGGTGCACTGGGGATGAGGGAGCGTGAAGGATTCAGAAATAAAGTGACCCTTGCTTGAGTGGGGGAGGAGAGAGAGGGGAGGAGGGGGAGGGGTGGATATAGGCCCAGGCCTGAGCATTCGCTGTCAGAGTGGACTGGGGAGGGGTCTGAGAGATGATGGTAGGGATGACAGATTGACTGCTGTGCAATGAGTCTATAAAGCCCACCCCCATCCCCCGCTCTCCCAAGTCCAACCCACACACACCACACCTCCCTTTCCCTCCCCCACCACATTTCCCCTGCCCTGTCACCCCCTCCCAAACCAAACCCCTGCTCCCAGGACAAGAGCTCCCCGATGGTCTGCCTGCCTGACTATCCATCCATCCATCAATCCCTCACTCTCACTTCTCCTCTTTCTTGGGCTCCTCCTTCTTCTCCTCTTTCTTCACCTCGTTTTTCTCCTCGTTTTTCGGCTCTTCCTTCTTCTCTTCTTTCTTGTCCTCCTTCTTGGAGTCATCCTTCTTCTTGTCGTCTTTCTTCTTGTCCTCCTTTTTCTTGTCCTCCTTCTTCTCCTCTTTCTTCTCCTCCTCTGGCATGGGCTCGGTGATGAGGATCACCTTGCCGATGTTGTTTCTCTCCTGCATTCTCCGCATGGCATCGCCCACCTGGATAGAGAAGCAGAGGCAGAGAGACAGACATGAACAAATGAATGATGGACAGTGGGAGAGGGGGAGGGAGAGTAGATATCCGTCTATCATCATGTGTCCAGGACCGCTGGTTTGTCTTTCACACAAATATGCATACATAGCCACATAACCCCCCCCCCCCACACACACACACACACACTAAAATTGCTCTCCAAACCCTTAGAAGGAGATGAGGCCAGGCACCACACGCATAAATTGCCCAGTCTATCACTCCTTAAACAAACTAGAGGCAAGTATCAGAACATGGGAGAGTGAAGTTTGTACAAACTTTAGTGGGAGGATGTATTAATAACTGAGAGAGATGGAGTAAACGTGAGCCTGAGTCAGTGCTTGACGGAGAGAAAGCAAGGGCAAAATCTGTAGATGGAGAATCATGTAGATCGAGAGAAAGAACGAAGAAAAACTGGTGGGATTATGAATCCGTATTCTGTGTTTAAAAATTCAAATGCACTGCTAAATTCGACGTTTACTTTCATGTGAAAGTACTTCAGTTTAAAACTGTCTATGTCGTCCCCGTATGTTTCATTAAACCACAGGATAGATAACACGTATGGGACTCATTGAGAGCTGGACAATGTATTGATCATGTCACATTACCATCATTGACTGACTGGTTCCTAGGTGCCTGTCACAGCGTCACGTCAGAGGCCGGTCCCCAGGGTTGTGCCACAGCCCGGGTTGATTGACCCATAGGTTTCTTGCCTACTTGTCAGTCATAGTGACAAAGGGGCGGATCCTAGACAGGCCAGCCCCACCCTATACCGACCCGCTCGTCTCTGCCTAATGTCTGCGTCTGTCTCTCCATCAGAGGAGGCTGGTGGGAGGAGCAATAGGAGGACGGGCTCTGTGTAATGGCTGGAATGGAATTCATGGAACGGAGTCAAACGTGGTTTCCGTATGTTTGATGTGTTTGATACCGTTTCATTTAATCCATTCCAGCCATTACAATGAGCCCGTCCTCTTATAGATCATCCTACCAGCCTCCTCTGCACTCCACCCCTCCCGTCTACCCCCCACCCACGCCAGCCCGCACAGGCAGGCAGGCAGACCACCGAAAGACCAATGCCACGGCAACAGAGGGCCATCTCCTAGCAACCCAAAGCCTTGTCAAAGCTTGGCCCTGAGACACACACACACACACACAGGCATGGAAGAGGGGGAGTCATGTCGGAGTTAAGGAGGGAGAGGTGATATTCAGGTGATATTCAGATGGACGGAATGCTTAATTAAAGATGCAGCCCGGGATCTTAAGCACTTACAAATTTGTAACATATTGTACGAATTGGAATTATTAACATATCATACGAATTGCCCAAAAATGCTATATATAAAAAAATATATACATATTTTTTTATATATTTTTTAATTTTCAGGACGTAACATGCCATGATAAATGGTAGTACACAATTTGTGCACAATTTCCGGGGACCCATTTTGACTTGTGAACACTACTTTCAAAATTACTGGCTGATATTATACAAAAGCTCTGGAACACCACTTTAATGAAAAACCTATGAAGGGGAGGAGGAGGTGGAGGAGGAGAGGACTGAGACTATGGAGGTGCGGTAATCAGGGGCGGGGACGCCAGGGATTTATAAGTGTAGCTTGTGTGAATGAAACCACAACGAGCCCAATTACTGAAGCAGCACTGTAATTGTTGTTCGTACTCAAGCATCCAGCCTTCAGTCACTCACTGCTCCGCTCTCTCTCTCTGAAAGTCTGCCTCAGCCGTCTAACTGAGTGTTCTCACAGTGAGTGGCTCCCTACCTCCCTGCAGTGTATGCACTAATAATCACAACTAGAAGCACTGTCTGTCTGTCTGTCAGTCTGAGAACGGTAAGACCCTCTAGACATCAGAACTGACGAACCAGCACCCCCCTAAATATATTGTTCTTTTTTTACTCTTTAATTACTTGTTACTTTTATCTCTTATTCTCATCCGTATATTTCTCAACTGCACTGTCGGTTAGGGGCTGGTAAGTCAGCATTTCACTGTAAGGTCTACACCGGTTGTATTCGGCGCACGTGACTAATACAATTTGATTTGATTTGATATGCTCTACAGTACAAAGCCCTGACGGAGTTGCTCAATATGAGTTAACATGTTTAATATAGTGCAGACATGGAGCAGGACAGGATAGATCAGGGGGGGGGGGGGGGGGTGATAGATGGAGTCAGGGTGTGGTGTCTGGGATCCCCGGGGCACATTAATCGATAGACCATCTTATTAATTCAAGTTGAAGAGCTGTTTTATGCTGATGATATGTAATAGAATTCACACCAAGAGGAATTGTAACAGCTATTACTACATGCCACTTCCTGTTACAATCATCTTTCCTTGAACTCTATCCACCGCATTTCTCTATCCTTCTCTCATCTACCCTCTTCCATCCTCCACTCCTTCATCCCATTCTGTCTCTCGTTGTCATACCCGGGGCCCCTCCCTAAGACAGAAGCGCTGGCAGACCAACGGGGAGTTACCATGGCAACAGGAGAGAAAATGAGAAAAAGATACACAGAGAGAAAGGGAGGGTGTGAGGCGGAGAAAGAGAGAGTTCAGAGAGTAAGTGAATAAGCTGTGGATACAGACAGACAGAGAGAGAGAGAGACCGAGAGAGAGAGACCGAGAGAGAGACCGAGAGAGAGAGAGACCGAGAGAGAGAGCGCGAGACAGAGAGAGAGAGAGAGCGAGACAGAGAGAGAGAGAGCGAGACAGAGACAGAGAGAGCGAGACAGAGAGAGAGAGAGCGAGACAGAGACAGAGAGAGCGAGACAGAGAGAGAGAAAGCGAGACAGAGAGAGAGAGAGTGAGACAGAGAGAGAGAGAGACAGACAGAGAGAGAGAGAGAGAGAGTGAGACAGAGAGAGAGAGCGAGACAGAGAGAGACAGACAGAGAGAGAGAGTGAGACAGAGAGACAGACAGAGAGAGAGAGAGAGAGTGAGACAGAGAGAGAGAGAGACAGACAGAGAGAGAGAGAGAGAGTGAGACAGAGAGAGAGAGCGAGACAGAGAGAGACAGACAGAGAGAGAGAGTGAGACAGAGAGAGAGAGACAGACAGAGAGAGAGAGTGAGACAGAGAGAGAGAGAAACACTTCTCTCTGGTCAGTATCACAGGCCTAACCATTGACTGGCCCTAGCATTAACCAATGAACATATCAGTCCCCTCTTTCTTCCCCCTCTCTCCCCTTCTCTCACCCTTCTCTCTATCCCTCTCTCTGTAAATCTGATTCTCTTTCACTCAAAGAGACATCTGATGGAGGGAGAGACTTTTATTCACAGACACATGTGCCTAATCTCATCCAGTCTCATAGAGCCACGCCCAACCATACACACACACACGCACAAACGCGCACAAACACAAACACACACCCACCTGTTCGAGGTGATAGGTGGAGTCGATGCGTGGTTTGATCTTGCCCTGCCTATAGAGGTCCAGGATGGTGGTCATGGCCTGCAGGATGACCTCCACCTCTCCGTCCAGGTAGCCCAGGTGGAAGCCACACACTGACTTGTTGTTCTGGATCAGGCTGAGCGTGTGGATGGAGAACTGGTGGTACCAGGTCTTAGCCACCGCCAGAAGGTTCTTCTTCTGGCCTGCTAGCATGTTAGCTGCACCTGCAAGGGGAGAAAGCACAAAGGGTTAAAGGGTGTTAATGCGTTAAAACGGGTTGCCTCTAATAGTGTGTGTGTGTGTGTGTGTGTGTGTGTGTGTGTGTGTGTGTGTGTGTGTGTGTGTGTGTGTGTGTGTGTGTGTGTGTGTGTGTGTGTGTGTGTGTGTGTGTGTGTGTGTGTGTGTGTGTGTGTGTGTGTGTGTGTGTGTGTGGTGTGTGTGTGTGTGTGTGTGTGTGTGTGAGAGAATGGGGCAGGGGTCCTGGTGTCGGTTTTATTCTCAGTGTAGGGTCAGTTTGGGTCTGTGTATAATTGATTGACTGATCAGCCATTGTTCCCCAGTCCACTTCAGTCCACTTCAGTCCACTTCAGTCTCATCTACCCCAACTCCCTCTTTCTCCCTCTACCTCCCTTGCTCTGGCCTTACCCTCTCTGCCCTCAACTTTTTGTCGCTGGGTCCCCCTCTTTTATCTCTCTTTAACATTATCTTTTCAGTATGTCCCATTTCAGTGCCATTTTCCCGATGGACAGTTCTATTGCCAGGCTGAGGTCCTGGCAGGTACCACATAGCCTACAATCCTCACCCACCCACCCACCCACTCACTCACTCACTCACTCACTCACTCACTCACTCACTCACTCACTCCCTCTCTTCCTCTTTTCTTTCCCCCGTTCTGCCTCTCTTCCTTTATGCTCTGTCTCTTTCCCGTTCCCTCTCTCTGTCCTCGTTTCTCCCTCCCAGCCTCACTTTCCACACATCCCCTTTTCTCTCTCAATCTCTGTTCTCATAACCCTCTCTGCCCTCCTCTCTCTCTCTCTCTTTCTCGCTCTGTCTCATCCTCTCTCTTTCACTATCTCCCTCTCTCCTGTGGATGGGACACAAAAGCGTGCTTAGAGAGAGGAGAGGGAGCTGGAGAGGTATTCAGTCTGCTACATTCAGACATTCCAGGTTCCGTGTGGATAGAACGCCCATTGTTCCGCCATGCATACTTCTGATAAACTGGTATGGGAGCAGCGGGGGGGGGGGGGGGGGGGGGGGGGGTGTTAGAGAAGGGTTGAGCGGCTGAATGGATCAGGGTGGTTAGTCTTCTTTGCAACATGCAGAAGGCAAGGCCCTGTTCTCCAGGCATGCCTCCCAAGCCCACTGTCCCATGCATGCCATGCCCGCTGCAAATTGGCATCATCACAGAGAGAGACTACAGAGGCCTTTCCACAGACAACACACACACACACACACACACACACACACACACACACACACACACACACACACACACACACACACAGGACATGGACCTCTGTAGGGAAGCAGTGCACCCAGGAAGTGCCTAATAATTCACAACCCTTTGTGTATGTTTTGTGCACACTGTGCTATTTGTGTTCTAAACCACTGGTATTGATATGTCTTGAAATAAAGCAAAGTATGATTGAGGTCTTTTGTCCTTCCTGTCTCACCGTAGGTGATGAGCTTGCCCATGGGCTTCAGCAGGTTGTAGGCCTTGTGGGTGTCTGAGCCTCCCAGAGGATCCAGCACAATATCCAGCCCTGGAGGAGAGGAGAGGAGAGGAGAGGAGAGGAGAGGAGAGGAGAGGAGAGGAGAGGAGAGGAGAGGAGAGGAGAGGAGGAAAGACAGAGAGAGGTAGTCAGTACAGCTCAATGTTGCTTGGTTGGTATCGTATTAGAATGCCGGTGGTGTAGAGGGAGGAGGGCAGGTCTTGCTATGTTTTTGCAGAGCAGCTCATACATATGCCAAATGACGGGAGGGGAGAGAACGCTGGAATTCTACTCATTTTAATGTCACTGATAAGACAAGGAATAAACATTATCCTAACCTAGTCTGTTGGAGTTCCATTCCATTCCCAGGTAGTGATTTCTTGGAGAGAATAAATAATAAACTAAAGCTTGAGACCCAGGCTCATTCAGTTTCTCTGCAACGTTTTATATATCTTTGCTCATGCTGCCTCGATCTTTCCCAATTATGTTTTTTTTCTGTGAATGTGGGTCTCCTTAAAGTGGGTTAGTCCTCCTCTCCTCTCCTCTCCTCTCCTCTCCTCTCCTCTCCTCTCCTCTCCTCTCCTCTCCTCTCCTCTCCTCTCCTCTCCTCTCCTCTCCTCTCCTCTCCTCTCCTCTGTCCATTAGCTGATAGGCCCGTTGATTCACAAGGCTCTCAGGAGGACCCTGCCCTAACTGAGCCACAGTCACACAGACTGACAAACTCCTCATCGATCCCTGCCGCTAATTTGACATGTTCTACTGTCCAAAATATCAGTTATCCCCCCCCTCTCTGTCTCTCTCTGTCTCTGTCTCTGTCTCTCTCTCTCTCTTTCTCTGTCTCGCTGCTGCGAGGGGTACTACCAAATGAGCTCCTGGTATAAAATCCTCCACCCTGCTTCTATGAAACCAGAGGTAAGTGAGTAAAGATTGAGGAATTGGAGGACGTTCTGTTTCGGTGATGAGTGATGAATTGAATGTCTCCTAAGGCAGAAAGCGGGAGGGATCTTAAGTGCCCTGGCCTTGGGGATACGTTGGGGGATGTGATCCACACTGAGTTACAGGCTTCTCAAATACTTGGTCTGAGCGGAAAAGCACTTTTCTGTCTAGTGCCTATTACACCACCAACCGTCTCAAATGCACCCCAACTATCAGGGCTGAGAGTCGTGACGCAGCGAAATGGAAACGTCTAGCAGTTTGTTATCTGCAAATGGAAGACAAACACAACACTGCAACTACAGAGTATTCCTTAGGACAAACGGTCGCGTGACTCAGGGCCCATTACCCATCTCAGTATACTTATATCACGGATCATATTGTGGAAAGTATGGGTCACACCATGCTTATGTCCCAAATGGCGCCCTAGTCCCTATGTAGTGGACTACTTTTGACTAGGGCCCATAGGGTGCACTATATAGGCATTAGGGTTCCAGTTGAGACGCAGCCCATCTCCGTGCTGTAAGATAGGTCAGATGACCCCTGACCTCTCACCTTTGGGGCTGATCTTGCGGACCTCCTCCACGTAGTCCCGTGTACGGTAGTCAATGCAGTGGGTGACTCCGCCCTGGCTGATGGTCTCGTGCTTACTGGCCGACGCCGTCCCGAACACGGTCACGTCCTTCACTGTCTGGCACAGCTGGGTGGCCGCGATGCCAACACCACCTGGAGAGAGAGAGAGAAGTTGTTCGGAGAAAACGTAGAGACGGTAGATGTTGTTGCAGGTTATACATCCTGCCATGTTATAATACAACAGAGACAAAAGCTCCCAACATGTCATACACATAACCCCTAGTAGATTACATTTCTCAATTGTTGCTTTTTCTGTGTATTATTTTCCATGTAGAATTGTTTTTGTTGATATATTATTATTGTTGCTCAAACATATTGTTCATTTACAGTGTGTAATACTAATATATACATTGTGGGTAATACAGTGTGTAATACTAATATATACATTGTGTGTAATACAGTGTGTAATACTAATATATACATTGTGTGTAATACAGTGTGTAATACTAATATATACATTGTGTGTAATACAGTGTGTAATACTAATATATACATTGTGTGTAATACAGTGTGTAATACTAATATATACATTGTGTGTAATACAGTGTGTAATACTAATATATACATTGTGTGTAATACAGTGTGTAATACTAATATATACATTGTGTGTAATACAGTGTGCAATACAGTGTGTAATATTAATATATACATTGTGTGTAATACAGTGTGCAATACAGTGTGTAATACTAATATATACATTGCTTTGGCTACCGTGGCAACCACCCAGTCATGCCAATAAAGCAGAGAGAGAGGATAGGGAGACAAAGACGGATGGTTAAGACTTGTGTATGTATCCCTTAGTTTTCTACCTAGTTGTTTCTCTAAACAGGGTAACTATGGGGAGGAAGTATAATACCGAATAACTTCTATCCAAGCCTCACCAATCATTACCTCAAGAGATACTCACTCAGGGAGACACCTCCAACTCAATTCAACTCAGCTGATATAAAAATGTCTTGAGGCACCCATAAATGCCATTATATACATCCATTCTATTGCAGGGAAATGGGATTTGTTTTGTTTACTGGGACAGGCCAGGTCAGTCAATAAGAGGCTGGCTGTGTGTGTGTGTGTGGGGCTCAGGGGTAAGTAAGGAGAGCATTAAACACACATCACATTACCTCCTACCCGCCGCCCTGGGCAAAAAGGAACACCCACACAAAGACGTAGAGACACACAGAAACTAGCCATTGTATGTCAAATGACAATGGGTGACTTTAGCTTCATGCAAGATGACCTGACTAAGAATCTAGGGTAATTTGGGGTATTTGTTTTGGCTATGGGAGCAATGTGTGACATGGGGTCAAGAAAACAAGAAAACATTGTTTCGTAACTGTGCCAGTTGAAACAAAAACTTCTCATATGGGAATACATCTTTGAAACGACGAACAATGTATTGTCTATGATGACCTTTGTAGACAAAGTGGCAGCTGTGTGAGAGCATTGCTTTCTGTAGGTGTAACTTACATCAGCATGGCTGTTTGATGTAGTATTGGTGTGTGTGTATGATTCACTGTTTTTGAGCATACTGTATGTGTGTGTGTGTGTGTGTGTGTGTCACTGTGTGTGTCTTAAGCCTGGTCTCAATAGGTTACTGTTAAGTAGTGGGGCAGAACAGAGAGGACAGAGGGAGACTGACTGGATGGAGGATGTGAACTGAACGTGGTCCATAAAGGTCACTCACGCCTGACCAAGTAAAGGCCGCGTCTTATCTGAGGCCAGAGCCAATAGAGCAACGCAAACAGAGATTTCACAACATGGACATTTCCATTCAAACAGACGCCTGTCTCAAGCATATATAAACTGCTGTGGTTGACTGTGGTTATCACCAGCAACATGTTGGGATGGGAGTTGTGGTCCACTGCCTTGGTCACACTCACTCACACACCGTAAGCTTGAGTAGGCAGAGACAAAGGTAACCAAGGAGAGGTTATATTTTAATCTATTGTAGTCGCTGGTTGCTAAGTCGCACAGGCAGACCTCCTCTCCCCTTTGACTCTTACAAAGAAAAGAATCAAGAACGAGACCAATTCCCTCCTGGCTCTGCTCTGAAGAGACCTTGAGCCTATGGGAACTCAATAGACATTTCTCACTGTATTCAAGCCTGGCGAGGAAAAAGAGAGAAGGTCGGCG